>NC_051219.1:9816903-10041903 GCF_015220715.1 Pygocentrus nattereri | reverse complement strand
ACTGTGCATGCAGCGATCTTCATGCGGCGAACACACCACAGGTCTAGGATTACATGGCAGGCTGTCACATTGGTAGCACCTCAGAGCTGCAGAACCCTGTAAAGCTTGTCAGAGAAAGAAACAAACAATGAAATGTGAATCTAAACAAATGAAATAGAAGGAAACACATGTTCTGCTAGCCTCTTCGCAGCATCGCAAACAGTGATTAAAGCTAATCAAAAATGTAGAAAAGTATCAAAAACAACAATTCATTTTCATTCTGGAATCATTCCCGATCCTAAGATAAAATGAGCTCTTTAAAAGAAAATGTGCAAAAGGCTGTTGTTTAGATTGTTTAGTACTGAAAAGGAGTTTTGCTTCTTTGAGGTTTACATTCCCACTAACACTCAATAGCACTACTATTTAATGTAGATAAAATAGAATAAATGTGGTCGATATATAAGATACATCAGCCTTAAAAAGAAAATTCTCTGCATTTAATTATATACCATGTGATATTAAGTATTAGTACCTTCTGAGAAAAGCATGTAGACGAGCATCAGAGTGACCAGCGTCTTCATTGTTGGGGAGTTTGAGAAGCTGAGAGTGTAATGGAGAGACGAGAGTGAACTTCATATATACGACTCTAGAGTTCTGAGAAGGTGTGGCTTTGAAGGCGCTGTTCCTGTTTACAGCTCTCCACTCTTACAGCACCTCCTGCACCCTTTAGTCCCGTGGTGTTAAAGCCACAATTTGAAACATGTTTCATGAGAGAACATGTCAACACTTGGGGCATATGCTGTTGAAGGGATCCTGTAATCAAACTTGAAACTTCTTTAAAATAGTAGCCTTGGGTTACGAATATATTTCTAACACCTGGGAATAACAGCAATAGCAGTTAGCAATAGCAAAAAACAATAGCAGTTCTTTGTCTTTTCTTTTTCCCTGTGAGGCACGTGACATTGCCCTTGAGAAGGGCGCCGCCCTTCTCCAAACTAGCCTCCAAACAGTCATTGTGACTGCCTGGACTGTAAACTCAGATTAGTTGACAATCTTCTCCTACAATTACTAATTGTACTAAATAAACTGGATATTTCCATCATCATATAACTGAGAACCTTCAAGGCCTCGGGCCCAACTGAGAGTCAGTTACTGATGTCATTAAGAGGGACACCCTTTTGCAGTCACAGAGGGTCATCAACACGGATGCCTATGTGGATTAATGTCATCCAGTGTTTTGATACACCTTAATGAACGACCAGAGATAATGATACTATTGATTTTAATATAGCAAATCAGAGTCATGTATTCACGTTTGACGAACTTCTAATTGGACCAAGTCTTTGTTAAATGGGGAAGACAACTGCTGGTACTCTCTCTCCCCCTCCTCTCTCTCTCCCTACTCAAAGTTTTAGCCTACTGATTTTCTTTAAGATGTTGACGTAGTTAAGCCTTTGCCTCTGAGGTTAAGTGCGTTTGTGTGAATGTGATGACGTACTGAGATTATTTGTCTTTATTACTTTTTACTTTTCAATTTTATGTATTATATAAAGTAAGTACTGTCTGTAATGTAGTGTGAAATACAGACGGATGAAGCAAAAACAACACATGAAATGTCATACTAATACAAGCTAACCAGTGAAACAAGACTTTAGATAAAGAGAATATCTACACAATATACAAGAATATAACAAATAATCAATCTTAATGTTGCCTTTTAAAAATGTAACTGGGACTGAATGAAGGTACTTGGTTTTGTATTCTGAAAACATCTTCTGACTCCCTGTATTCCGTTACCTGCATCATACATGCCGTTAATGTATTTTTCAAGTGAACAAAGACTTGGTTGGTTCAGCAGAGACTAACTTTCTCAGAGACTTCAAAAGCTGTCTAAACACAGTTTCTAATCTTTGCATGTGTGTAGCACTGGAACGTTTTGAACAGAGATAGTCTCCACAAAGCCACATCCTCTCTCAAGCTCTGAAATCTGCCAACAACAAAGCTGCTGTTCACTCACTCATCTGCATGTCTACAGTTCACTTTCTGGGAAAACATCACAACACAATGAACGCTGTGTTCTGTATATGTAGATAAATCTGAACATTACACATTGTTTCATTTGTTCATTGTGCATTTTATTAATGATTAATGATTTATTAATGATTATAAATTACAAGTATTCTTCTTCTTCTTTTTATTATTATTATTATTATTATTATTATTATTATTATTACTAATTTTAATCTTGTATTCACTATTCTGTAGTCACGTGAAGAAGTAAGTACACCCTGTGGAAAGTATAGACTTTTTAAACATATTGGCACATACAGATATTCATTTATACAATACTGATAGATAAAGTTCATATATATTAACAGTACATACGACATTATGTTGGGACTGTTGGGACAAAACCTTGTATCTCCATTTTTGTCATTTTCCATTTTTTGACATGATGTGAATAAGCAGTTGCCCTTTGTTGTGGTTTGAAATCACATAGAAATAATGATTTCTCCATTTACTTGCATTAAAAATGAAAAACACTATCCTTGTCCTGTAAGGTTACCTTTTGGAAAAAGATTTTTTCTGAGAGCAGCTATGTTTACATCGTGTTGAGGATTCAAGCCTATTGTGTTTGTTGCCATTATGCAAAGCTTGTGGGGTGCGCATTATCATGAACCTTGAGCCCATTGCATTCACTCTATAAACTAGGGGCCACAGGCCCACTTCATTAACACATCTACTCTGGGCCATAGACTGCATCCATTTGACAGATAAGGGCCATGGCCTGTTGCACAAACTCATCAATTTGGGGCCATAGGCCCACTGCAAACATTCATCAGATCAAGACCAGAGAACCCATAACATTCACTCCATTAGCTTAGGGCCACGAGTCCACTCGTGCATTGTGCCCACAGGCCCATTTATGCACAGTGTTTACTGGGTGAGGGGGCCATACATGCACTGACTAAACTCTTCTGAGTAGTCTCAAAGAATCACAAAATCTCAGGTAGCTCTTGCCACTGTTGATATAAAAGTGTAGACGTCTTTCATTAAAAAAAGCACAAATTTGACCTACATGGGAGGTGCGCCAGGATCATGAACATCAGGACATTATTAAAGTTTGCTAATGAATATTTAGGTAATGTGTGTATATGTGTGTGTGTGTGTGTGTGTGTGTGTGTGTGTGTGTGTGTGTGTATACACAGTACTGTGCGAAAGTCTTAGGCACCTAATGGTAGTGTGTGTTTACCCATCTCCAAGCCTCTCCTCGAAGAAGCCCAGTATTATATGTAGTTAAAAAGCAGCTCCTGGTTTGAATCAGTGCTTCAGTAAATTGAGCTCATGATGTAATTTATGATATTAACGAGTCTCTGTGGCGGCTGTGAAGATGTCCAGGAAAAATATGGACCCAAGAAATTCTTATTACTTCTTATTGTTTTTATGCTTATTTGAATTATGAATACGACTTTATTTTAATGTATATTGTGATAAACTCACTGCTGAGATAAACTGTTTAAAAAATTTGCCTGGATGCCTAAAACTTTCACACAGTACTGTATGTGTGTATGTGTATATATATATATAATGTTTGAACACTGACTCCCGGTGCATTGAGTGCACACAGATTACTTGTTGGTACATGCCACAGCACAACTGAGTGTCGGTGGGTGCGTGACAGCATGGAGGCAGAGTCTTCTGTTTATTTTCATTTTTCTAAAGCACATTGTGGTCTGGTTAGCTGAAGTGGCAGACTTTCTTGGGCAAGTCGAATGGGGCCCACTGCCTGATGTTCTTATTTGCCAATCAGGACATTGTAGAAAAAATATGACTTCCGTATATCATATTGTACAAACTGTACAGTGGAAATACTGGTGTATATTTTGTGTATATTGTATATTTTGTGTATATTGTATATTTTGTGTATGTGTTTAGAGTCTAATGTGTATGTACATATATGAGGCATGTAGGCAGGTTGAAGTTGCAGAGTGGCTTCATTAGAGTCAGAATAGGCATTTATTTATTGTATAATCTCTAGTTACTCAGATGAATCTAATTAATATCAGTTATTTCAGAGAAGCCCCATTGACTGCATAGTCTTTTGCCCAAACGCTTCCCAGAATTCTTAGCCTTAGTGTTGGTACCTTTTTTTTTTTTGGTAATGGTTCTTAAACTTTTCTCCTACCCCTTCAGACATTTAACACGTGAACCCCTTTTCACTCCTTACACAGACAAGCATGCACTCAGTCCCCCTTCAGTTATCAAACATGCTAATGATGTAATGCCATTTACACCAGAATAATACAGAGCCTGCATAATACTGAAAAACAGTGTTATTTACAAGTGCACAGTGATCTATAAGAGGGCTCATACGCATGCGTGAGACACTCTACAGCTGCAAAACACAATGTTCAGTAATGTGCCACAGATCACATTCAGCCAGGGATGCCTATATATGTGTGTGTGTGTGTGTGTGTGTGTGTGTGTATACACAGTACTGTGCGAAAGTCTTAGGCACCTAATGGTACTGTGTGTTTACCCATCTCCAAGCCTCGCCTCGAGGAAGCCCAGTATTATATGTAGTTAAAAAGCAGCTCCTGGTTTGAATCAGTGCTCAGTAAATTGAGCTCATGATGTCATTGATGATATTAACGAGTCTCTGTGGCGGCTGTGAAGATGTCCAGGAAAAATATGGACCCAAGAAATTCTTGTTACTTTTTATTGTTTTTATGTTTATTTGAATTATGAATACGACTTTATTCTAATGTATATTGTGATAAACTCACTGCTGAGATAAACTGTTTAAAAAATTTGCCTGGATGCCTAAAACCTTCACACAGTACTGTATGTGTGTATGTGTATATATATATATATAATGTTTGAACACTGACTCCCGGTGCATTGAGTGCACACAGATTACTTGTTGGTACATGCCTCAGCACAACTGAGTGTCGGTGGGTGCGTGACAGCATGGAGGTAGAGTCTTCTGTTTATTTTAATTTCTCTAAAGCACATTGTGGTCTGATTAGCTGAAGTGGCAGACTTTCTTGGGCAAGTCAAATGGGGCCCACTGCCTGATGTTCTTATTTGCCAATCAGGACATTGTAGAAAAAATATGACTTCCGTTTATCATATTGTACAAACTGTACAGTGGAAATACTGGTGTATATTTTGTGTATATTGTATATTTTGTGTATATTGTATATTTTGTGTATGTGTTTAGAGTCTAATGTGTATGTACATATATGAGGCATGTAGGCAGGTTGAAGTTGCAGAGTGGCTTCATTAGAGTCAGAATATGCATTTATTTATTGTATAATCTCTAGTTACTCAGATGAATCTAATTAATATCAGTTATTTCAGAGAAGCCCCATTGACTGCATAGTCTTTTGCCCAAACGCTTCCCAGAATTCTTAGCCTTAGTGTTGGTGCCTTTTTTTTTTTGGTAATGGTTCTTAAACTTTTCTCCTACCCCTTCAGACATTTAACACGTGAACCCCTTTTCACTCCTTACACAGACAAGCATGCACTCAGTCCCCCTTCAGTTATCAAACATGCTAATGATGTAATGCCATTTACACCAGAATAATACAGAGCCTGCATAATACTGAAAAACAGTGTTATTTACAAGTGCACAGTGATCTATAAGAGGGCTCATACGCATGCGTGAGACACTCTACAGCTGCAAAACACAATGTTCAGTAATGTGCCACAGATCACATTCAGCCAGGTATGCCAATATATGTGTGTGTGTGTGTGTGTGTGTGTGTGTGTGTGTGTGTGTGTGTGTGTGTGTGTGTATACACAGTACTGTGCGAAAGTCTTAGGCACCTAATGGTAATGTGTGTTTACCCATCTCCAAGCCTCGCCTCGAGGAAGCCCAGTATTATATGTAGTTAAAAAGCAGCTCCTGGTTTGAATCAGTGCTCAGTAAATTGAGCTCATGATGTAATTGATGATATTAACGAGTCTCTGTGGCGGCTGTGAAGATGTCCAGGAAAAATATGGACCCAAGAAATTCTTGTTACTTTTTATTGTTTTTATGTTTATTTGAATTATGAATACGACTTTATTCTAATGTATATTGTGATAAACTCACTGCTGAGATAAACTGTTTAAAAAATTTGCCTGGATGCCTAAAACTTTGCACAGTACTGTATGTGTGTATATGTGTATATATATATATAATGTTTGAACACTGACTCCCGGTGCATTGAGTGCACACAGATTACTTGTTGGTACATGCCTCAGCACAACTGAGTGTCAGTGGGTGCGTGACAGCATGGAGGTAGAGTCTTCTGTTTATTTTAATTTCTCTAAAGCACATTGTGGTCTGATTAGCTGAAGTGGCAGACTTTCTTGGGCAAGTCAAATGGGGCCCACTGCCTGATGCTCTTATTTGCCAATCAGGACATTGTAGAAAAAATATGACTTCCGTTTATCATATCCCCCACTGGGGCAAGCACCCTACACTATACCAATAAGAGTCCTTGGGCAAGACTCCTAACATCACCTTGGCCTCCCTGTGTAAATTGATCAAATTATAAGTTGCTCTGGATAAGAGCGTCAGCCAAATGCTGTAAATGTAAGATGTAAAATGACAGGATGAGGTGCTGGTCAGGGGAATAGTTCCCTGGAGCAGCGTCTGGAGCGGAACAGTAAGTGGCTGTCTGTGAGTTGGCGTGGTGTCCATGCAAATCCTTAGGTTGCTGCCACGAGCGACGGAGAGAACCGGGAGCGTGATTGGTATAGCCAGAGTGGCGTGGCCACTGTAGGCGTGAGGACGCGCCAGCGCCGCGATGCAGGGGAGGCTGAGTCACACACCTGAAGTTACACACCTGCCACCTTTTCTTCAAGCTGATTAATCCTGGGACTGTGTTCTGCCTTGGATTTGTAGTTTTGGAAAGGCCTTTGCTTCCCTTTGAATCACTGGGCCAAAACTATCGTCAGTGGGTGCGTGACAGGATGGAGGCAGAGTCTTCAGTTTATTTTCATTTCTCTAAAACTGTGGTCTGATTAGCTGAAGTGGCACTTTCTTGGGCAAGTCAAATGGGGCCCACTGCCTGATGTTCTTATTTGCCAATCAGGACATTGTAGAAAAACAAGAACTCTGTATATCATTTTGTACGATACTGTAATGTACAAGCTGTATGTTGGAAATACTGGTGTATATTTTGTGTATGTTGCGTATGTGTATACTGTATATATTTAGAATCTGGAGTTTGCATGTTCTCCCCGTGTCTGTGTGTGTTTCCTCAGAGTTCTCCGGTTCTTCCTCCCATGGTCCAAAGACATGCAGTTAGGCCAATTGGACATGTTACATTGCCCCTGGGTGTGAGTGTGCGTGATTGTGTGTCTGTCTGTCTGTCTGCCCTGCGATGGACTGGCAACCTGTCCAGGGTTATCCTGCCTTCCGCCCAATGACCGCTGGGATAGGCTCCAGCCTATATGTGCGTGTATGTGTGTGTGTGTATGTATGTGTGTATATATATATACACACACACACACACATACAGGGTGGGCCATTTATATGGATACACCCAAATAAAACGGGAGTGGTTGGTGATATTAACTTCCTGTTTGTGGCACATTAGTTTGTGGGATGGGGAAAACTTTTCAAGATGGGTGGTCACCATGGTGGCCATTTTGAAGTCGGCCATTTTGGATCCAACTTTAGTTCTTTCCATGGGAAGAGGGTCGTGTGACACATCAAACCTACTGAGAATTTCACGAGAAAAACAACAGTGTTGGTGGTTTTAACGTAACTTTATTCTTTCATGAGTTATTCACAAGTTTCTGACCACTTATAAAATGTGTTCAAAGTGCTGCCCATTGTGTTGGATTGTCAATGCAGCCCTCTTCTCCCGCTCTTCACACACTGAGAGCAACACCGCAGAAGGAATGCCAGCACAAGCTTCCAGTATCCGTAGTTTCAGGTGCTGCACATCTCGTATCACAGAAACGCTTAAAATATCGGTCTTAATTTAGGCTGAGAAATGATGGATTTCATGCATCAGAAGGCTCCACCCATTAAGACGAAGTGTATGTGACACTCTTGTCGAACATGCATTACCAAAGCGACCTTTTTCTTCTGCACCATTTCTCTAGGACAGAATTAGTTTCCCAGCATGAATTATACTTGGGCTTAAATACTTGATTCACATGGCAGTCCAAATGAGCCCAATCACGGCTCGACATCAGTAGAGCTGTCGGCCCACCGAAACACTAAATTCAGTTTCTAAGTCATTCCAGCTTCAGGAAATGTTTTTATAGCTTGCTCTGTACAGTTTTACTGGTAGTTTGGAATCTTATCTTATTTGTAAGGAAATAAATAAACTCCACCGCAGACTCAAAAGCTCAGATTAGCTAAATTTCCTTCAGGATCAATAAAGTGTCTGTCTGTCTGTCTGTCTGTCTGTCTGTCAGTCAAAAGCATCCATAACTCTTCCCCTGAGGGTTTCGGAGAGCTCTCTTGGTTTTGGTATTGTATAACCACACTGAAATGTAGAACCAAACCAACCCACAGAGAGTAATTTCCCGTTCATGTAGATCTGTGGTCTGTCTGTTTTGTAGATGTGGTAGAACATAAAACCACATGAAGAACAGAAAGTGTAACGAAAAGCCAATAAAAGAAGGGAAGTGAACATCTGACATAATAATAATATAAATATACGACAATGCTTTGGTGCATGTGTGCACTTCTGCTGATTTAAATAAAAATAAATAAATAAAAGGCAATATTTAGCAGACACCCACCTTTTCATGGTGTGTGCTTATTTTTTTTTCACAGCAAAGCTCAGGTTATGTAGGTGCTAATATTGTTTAACTGAGACAAAATATTCTCATATTCATTCATGGCATTTTGCTGACGCTCTTATCCAGAGCGATTTACAATTTGATCATTTTACACAGGGAGGCCAAGGCGGTGTTAGGAGTCTTGCCCAAGGACTCTTATTGGTATAGTGTAAGTTGCTTATCCAGGTGGGGATTGAACCCCAGTCTACAGTGTAGGAGGCAGAGGTGTTTACCACTACACTAACCAACCACCAATATGTTCCTGTATATAAAATCTGAAATAAAATGTCTACATCATTCACGATCATTTATGAAACTCAAACGCCATCTAACAGATGAAGCAGAATCACTGATGTATAGGGCTGATGAGAAGGGCGAGAGAATGTGGTTCAACATGTCTGACATGAGAATATTTTCCTGTTGATGTAGATCAGTGGTCGGCCTGTTATGTCAAAGTAGAACATGAATCCACATCACACAGATTAAACAGCTGCACAACAAATATTGCATCACAGTTTAGAGAGAATAATAATAAAAAAGATCATATAAACTATATGACCAAATTATGTGGACATCTGAGTTTCAGCCACTCTCACTACTGATAGGTGTATAAAATCAATTACATAGACATGCAATCTCCATAGACAAACACTGGCAGTAGTATGAGTCATATTGAGAAGCTCAGAGACTTTTAGCATGGCGCTGTGATTGGATGCCACATTTGCCATGTCTGTTTGAGAAATTTCTGCCCAGCTAGATCTGCCCTAGACAACTGTAAGTGCTATTCTTATGAAATGGAAGAGTCTGTAATCAACATCAGCTCAGCCGTGAAGCAGTAGACCATGCAAACTTACACAGTGGGACTGCCAAGTGATGAAGCATGCAGAGTATAAAAATCACCTATCGTCTGTTGCATCACCCACTACAGAGTTTTAAACAGTCTCTGAGAGCAACGTCAACACAAGAACTGTGTATCAGGGCCTTCAGGAAATGGGTTTCCATGGCACAGCAGCTGTGCAACAGCTTAAGATCATGATGTGCAATGTGAAGGATCTCTAGTGGCCTGCAGAGAGCCCTGACCTCAAGCCTATCACCTTTGGGTTTAATTGTGTTTTTTAATGGTCCCTCTTGTCCAACATCAGTCTGACCCCACAAAAGGTCTTTTGACTGAATGGGCACAAATCCCAACAGACACACTTCAAAATCCTATGGAAAGCTCCCCATTAAAGTGGAGGCTTTTATAGTTGCAAAGAAGGGACGACTCTACGTTAATGCTCCTGGTTTTAGAATAGGATGTCCACCAAGCTAATATAGTAGTGACGGTCAGTTGTCAACATACTTTTGGCCATGTAGTGTGTCAAGACTGCATATACACAGTATAGTGTGTGTGTGTGTGTGTGTGTGTGTGTGTGTGTGTGTGTGTGTGTGTAGTGTGTAGTGTGTCAATGGGACAAAGAATCAGGGCTCAGGAAAGTGGGCCGTCTAGTGGTTGGTTAGTGTAGTGGGTAACACCTCTGCCTTCTACAAATGTCGTAAATGTAAATGTAAATGGACAAGAAAAACAAACATGAAATCATTACTAGATGGTGGTCCACTAGATGGTGCTGCTGCTTACAAAGTTTGCTGACTGGATCAGAACAAGTTACACTTACACAATATGGCAACAGCTCCCTGGACGCTGTGAATTGGGCTGCCCACCTCTCTGGGCAAGTGTGCTCACTGCCCCCTAGTGTGTGTGTGTTCACTAGTGTGTATGTGGATGTTTCACTGCATGGGTTAGATTCTTTTCTTTTTTAGTAAAGTGTTATTTTGACATGGGCTTTTATGAAAATGTCAGTGTAAACGTCTAATGTTGCTTCAACGCCTTTGACAGCACAATCAGTGGAAAAGGCTTGATGTGAACACATCATCGGGTCATCAGGTCATCAGATATTTCTTTAGGAGATGGAGCGAAACAGCACAATATATCCAGTTGTGATGGTCACTATCACAACGGTTAAAAAGAAAGTTCATCTGTTTTGAGAATAGTACAACTGTTAAAGGGAAAGTGCACCCGTTTTGAGGATGGTACACACATTTAGTTGATAGCACAAGGATTAAGAGGACAGTGTAACTGTTTTCAGGAAAGTGCACCCATTTTGGGGTTAGTTCAACCTACATGAGGAAAATGCAACTGTTCTGTAGATAATACACCTGTTTTGGGGTCTGTACAACCATTATAAGGAAAGTGCACTGGTTTTGGGATAAGAAGAAACGTTAAAAGGAAAGTGCACCCTTTTGAGGATAGTACACCCACTTAGTTGACAGTACAAGGATTACGAGGACAGGGCAACGGTTTCTTTTTTGGGGTTAGTACAATCGTTAAAAGGAAAGTGCGCCCACTGTGGGGTTAGTACAACCATTAAAAGTCCATCTGTTTTGGGAATAGTACAAAGATTAAGAGGAAAGTACAACTGTTAAAAGAAAAGTCCACCTGTTTTGGGGTTGGAACAACCATAGAAAAAGGAAAGTGAACCCATTTTGTCTTTAGTACAACCATTAAGAGGAAAGGGCACCTGATTTGGGGGTTAGTACAACCATTAAAAGTGTATTAAATTCACTGGTTTTGGGGCTAGTATAACCATTAAAGGGAAAATGCACCCATTTTGGAGTTAGTACAACTGTTCAAAGGATATCACAATCGTTTTGGGGTTAGTACAACCGTTTTTAAAGAAAGGTGCACCCATCTGGGGGGGTAGTACAACTGTTAAGAGGAAAGTGCTCATGCTTTTGAGGATAATACACCAGTTTTGGTGGCAGTATACAAGTTAAGAGGACAGTGCAACTGTTTGTAGGAAAGTGCCCCTGTTTTGGGGTTAGTATGGCCATTAAATGGAAAGTGCACATGTTTTGGGATTAGAAGAACTGAGAGGAAAATGACCCATTTTGAAGATACTACAACAGTTAAAAGGAAAGTGCACCTGTTTTCATGTTAATACAACCATTTTGAGGATAGTACTACTGTTGAGCTGATGGTGATGATGTCGTGCTTCATGGATGGGCGTCATAGTTAAGTAAGCTATTTGGTGTCATATGATACATTTATAAAGCGTAATAGTTTTGAATTGCTGCTTATTTTAAATGAACAATAATATTATAATACGCATATTACTGTGTAAAAGTCACAGGCAGTCTGAGAAAAGGATCTGTGAAGCCACTGATCTGGGTGGTAAGAGTGTAATTGCTCCAAAAACACTAACATTGGAATAAATAAGTAAATACATGTACAATCCACTGATAAGTGATGTGCGTATGTGTAACAAAGCTTGTCTGAAGGAGTAACAGTGTTTACAGTTACCATCCAGTAACTACTTTGTCTAATCAGTCCTTCATTAAATTACATCAGATGCTGCTGTTGGACCTGAACAGGTAGACACGATGGATCTACAGCAAGAAGTCTATAAATAACCTCACTTCATAAGATAAAACAATCCAAATAGGAGGTGGAGTGTCCTGTCCACCTCCACCTCCACCTCCATTGTCCTATTTTGAGAATTAAAAGTCATGTTCTTATGGGGCGGGGCATTGTGTTTTGTTTTTTGTTTGCCCATAATATTCTGCACCAATGCAATGGCAGTGTACAAAAAATATGAGCTGCTAATGCGGTGAAACTAGTGGAGAAATGGAATGTGTTTCATGCAGCTTGGTTTTTGAATCGCTTGGTGTAACAAAATTGTTTCAGGCAACTCACAACATTCAACTAGTTGAATGAATGTTTAGACATTTACATTCAGGGCATTTGGCAGACAGTCTTGTCCAGAGCAGGTCACAGTTTGATCATTTTACACAGGTAGGCGAAGGCAGCATTAGGAGTCTTGCCCAAGGCCTGTTATTGGTATAGTGTTGGGTGTTTATCCAGGCCAGCCTAAGACTGATCCTGATGCTGATGCTAATGCTAATGCTACGTGTTTTTGTAGCTATATGGCATTTTTTTTACTTACAGCTGTGAGACGTCATTTACTTCATGTACATTGTTTATTAACAGGCTGCCAACTCTCCAGCTCCATTTCAGTCAAGTGGAAAGTGAGTCCTAAACACTTGACCTTGGACTCTTTATCAATGAATTATTCACAGGAGCAAGTGCAAGAAAAACTCATTTCAGTCAGTTTGCTAATTAAAGCCCACTTTCAGATGAAAGTTACTTTATTTATTCAGCTCTAAGGCCACATAAAACTGCATTACACCCCTCTTGGTCATCACATTTATTGATACACAGATGTTACAGTACAATCTATTCTAATCTATAACATTCATCATATTTGATCTGAAAGTACAGCTGAGAAATTAAATGTAGGAAAACTATCTAATTATTTCCAGACACTATATTTACAATATTTCAGTTCCTCCAGTAAGAGATGAATCACTGAGAGAGGAGCAGCAGAGAGATCAGATGAAGAAGACGGAGGAGATCAGAGGAGCCAGCATGATGAGGAGACTCAGCTTAACCCCCTCAGCGCCGTTACACATGTCAGTGTCACAGCACATTTCCTGATTTCCTGGCTGTGAACACTCACCCGCGGTTGCACATTTTTTTTCTGGTAATTTCAGTGTGTTCATTAATCCCTCTGTGATGGTGGTGGTGGGGGGAGGTGGGGGTTGGGGTAGAAAGATACAGAGCTTAAAACCATACACAGATATTCATTGAACATTAAAACCCTGAACACTGGAACTGAATCTGAATTTCCTCCATTGTACAAGTCCTCATATTTTAGAACAAAGTCTTTATAGTACGTTGAGAACAAAGTCTTAGAATTACGATTAAGAGGAAAGTCACAATAATGTAGCCAAAGGTTTCCCAGAAACCTCCTTGTGTTAAAATGAGGGGTGTTGAGGAGCTGGTGGAGTTATACTTTCATCTCGATTTCACCCATAAAGGAATACTCAGTCCTCCTGTCTCTCCTGGCACATCAGCGCCAGCCTGTTATTAGTATAAGACACAGCTGAAACAGCTGTTTACAGTGTTTATTTGGCAGCAAGAACCAGATGGACTTGGAGGAACCTGCTTGTTTTGTTGAAAGAGAATCACAGGCGGCTTGTAGATGGCCTAAGGCTACAAAATGCAATGATTGCAAGTTTAGTCTTGTAACTTTCTGATTTTATTGTAGATGTTTTAGAGCTTTATTCTCAAAATATGATGACTTTATTAATGTTTCTGAGGATTTGGTGATGAAAATCTTAATAGCATTATGAAGCTGATTCTGCAGAACTTAAGGTGCAAAATCAACCTGCCGCTTCCTTACCGCTCGTTGTTTACATCAGTTACATTTGAAACTTACTGTGTTAGTAACGATCATTTACCGACTTTTTCTCATAGCTTACACATAGGCAGATATTTGGGGATGTGAGCTCTTGAATTTCATTAAGCCAGAGATGATCCAGCCTCTACGTCAGCTCACTATCACAGAATATATGTTTTCCAGACATGCTTTGAAACTGTTTTGCAAAGCTGATGCTACATTTTAAACCTGATCTCATCATCTTAAAAGAAGTGGACTGAAACTTTACTGCTGTGAGGCTGTGAGCCATGTGTTGGAGAGTGTTAGACGAGGTTGAGCTTGCTTTCTTACCGGCTTTGGTCATGCAGAGTTTTTCATATGAAGAACACTCCACAGGGAAACATGCTGGCCCAAAACCCTTGCAACACTTCAGAGCTGCAGAAGCCTGTAAAGCTTTCCAGATATAGAAATCAACAATGAAACATAAATCTAAACAAACGCATGATTGACTAGCCTTTTCACAAAGATTGAGAAAAGCTCGCCAAAAAATAAAGTAGAAAAGTAACATTTCTTTTTTATCCTGAAATGATTTATGATTATTACTGACTGTCCTGCTCTAGAATAAGATGAGCTCTTTCAAAGGAAATGTTCAAAAGGCTAATGATGTATTTTTTAGCACCGTTAAGGATTATTTGTTTTAGCCTTAAACTCCTACTAACTCTGCACAACATCACAACATTAGATTATCAAGAGGGGAAGCAAGTCTAACACAGATGTAACGTTCTGAAAAGGAAAACTCTGCATTTGAATATAAAGCATGTGATACTCAGTGCTAGTACCTTCAGAGAAAAGCATGTAGACGAGCATCAGAGTGACCAGCGTCTTCATTGCTGGAGGTTGTGAGGAGAGGAGAGTGTGATGGGGAGATGAGTGTGAACTTCATGTATACATGTAGCTCTAAGGAGGCGTGGCTTTGAGGACACTGTTCCTGTTTATACCTCTCCACTGGTAAAGCACCGCCTGCACCCTTGACTTTTGTAGTTCTGAAGTGACAACTTCAAATGTCTTCGAAGAAAGAACATGTTGCATTAACCCTTGGGGCACAGGCTGGTGAAGATTATCTCCCGTAGTCAAATTTGAATCTTTTGATATAGAATCCTTTGTTTAAGAATATATTCCTAGAAATAATAGCCGTTCTTTGGGTTTTAGCCTGACAGACATCATGACTGCCTGCACTGTAAACTCAGATTAGCTGACAGTGTTCTCCTTTTAGTCCTGTGAATGCTTGAGTTAGTAGGGTATTGGTACAATTAAAGCAAATACATTACAATGAATGAATGGTTTTGTGCATGTTGTACAATAAATGACTTAGATGAGGCAAAACACCGGCATTGTGAGCAAACAAAAGCATGTAAAATACATATAAACAGGACACACACACACACACACACACACACACACACACACACACACACACACACATTTAGCAAAGAGAATTAAATTTATAAATGGGAAAAATAAGAGTTAATTAATTAACCGTAACTAAAAACTTGCTTGAATGCTGGGAAGATTTTTCAGTCTGTAGGATATTATCCAAATCAATTAGATTTATTAAGGAACGGGATATGTTAGAAAATTAACCAGCACCAACGTCTACCACCAGAAGAGTCTGCTACAGCTGACAAATCAGCCACAATGTCTGCTTTCAGACAGACTGTGGGAAGAGCTTTGTAAGCTAGGTCTGCTATGAGCCACAGTGCGATGTGAGCTTGCTGGCAGAAAGTGATGCGTGAGAAGGCCTGGTGTTTGGCCTGTACAGCAGAGACGTCTAATACTGTGTCTGAGAGGTCTACCCAGTTTTCAAGAATAGATCTAGAGTCTTGTGCAAAAACCCAACTTTTCATGTTGCACGTATGTGAAGGCAACAAACTCAAAACCACTTCCTTTCACAATCTGTGAAATCCACAAAGCTGCTGTTCCCACACACAATGTCTATTGAAATATCAAGTGATATTTAGATTTGTATTATGTTCATAGTGGTATTTTATTAATCATTTTGATGATAAATTTCTGTAATGTAATGTAATATTACTATTATTATTGATACTACTTCTACTACTACTACTACTACTACTACTACTACTACTACTAATAATAATAATAATAATAATAATAATAATAATAATAATAATTTTAAATACTCTATTGACTATTCCAGGGGCATTTCATTAAAATTCAGTAAGATCCAGAGATAATTTCCTCAAGCGAAGGTTTGGAACTTCATGTCTAACTAGCACCATAATTCAGTGCCATATACTGTTTACTGAAGTAGCCTAGTAGGTATATCAACATCTTATACAGTCAACAACTGAATGTCAAATGAAGTACAATTCAGTGATGTTTATTGTCAGTTTGGTCTTTTTAGAGGACACTGTGTGAAATAACTTCCCTCTGACTTTCTTCCCCGACACCTCGTCCCTCCGCTGTGTGTGTGTGCGTCACTCAGTCGAGTCTCAGAGCTCCTCCTAATGCACAGCCATAGCCAAACAGGTGTTTAAAATCAAGCACACAGCCATGCAACCTCCACAGACAAACACCCACAGAGTAGAACGTAGAACGGGCCGTACTGAAAGCTCAATGACTTTAAATATAACACTGTCACAGGATGCCATCTCTGCCAAAAGCCAGTTTGTGAGGTTTCTGCCATGCTAGATCTGCCTCAGTCCTCTGTAAGTGTTATCATTGTGAAATAGATGCATCTATGAACAACAACAGCCTGTCTCCTGTTGCATTACTCACTACAGAGTTCCAAACAGCCTATGGAAGCGACATCGGCACAAGAGCTTAATGAACAAGATGACTTTATGCAATGCCAAGCATTGGCTGCAGTGTTGTACAGCATGCCATCACTTGACTCTGGAGCAGTTGAAACGTGTTCTCTGAAGTGATGAATCAAGCTTCACTATCTGGCTGTCTGATGGACGAGTGTCATTTTGGCAGACGCCTCAAAAACACTATCAATAGGAACAGCTGTAGCCACAAAGGTGGGAGGGGGAATCTTCTTTTTGGCCCTGTTTGAACACGTACTCCCCACACATTGACTGTGCACAGATCATTTGTTGGTACACGCCTTTGGAGACATGGAGTACAACTGAGTGTCGGTGGGTATGTGACAAGATGTGTCTTCTGTTTACTTTCATTTCTGTAAAACACATTGCGGTCTGACTGGTTGAAGTGGCAGACTGCCTTGAGAAAGACAAATGGGGCCACTGTTTGACGCTCTTGTTTGCCAATCAGGACATTGTAGAAAACCTAAGACTTCTGTATATCATATTGTACAATACTATAATGTACAAACTGTACAGTGGAAATGCAGGACTAGTGTATATTTTCTTAATTTAAGCCAAGAGATTATGTATTTCTGTCACGATTGGTCCCTCCCAGTCTCGTCCATGTGCGTTTTGTTTTGATCTTTTTGTCCAGCCCCTCGTTTTGTAACTCCTCCCCTGATTGTCTTCACCTGTTTTCAACCTGTCCCTCCTTATCCCTGTTGTATTTAAGCCCTGTGTTTGCATGTTGTGTTTGCTGGTCTTTGTATCGGTCTTTGTCCTTGCCCTGTTTGAATGTATCGGTCTTTGTCCTTGCCCTGTTTGAATGTATCGGTCTTTGTCCTTGCCCTGTTTGAGTGTATCGGTCTTTGTCCTTGCCCTGTTTGAGTGTATCGGTCTTTGTCCTTGCCCTGTTTGAATGTATCGGTCTTTGTCCTTGCCCTGTTCGAGTGTATCGGTCTTTGTCCTTGCCCTGTTCGAGTGTATCGGTCTTTGTCCTTGCCCTGTTCGAGTGTATCGGTCTTTGTCCTTGCCCTGTTCGAGTGTATCGGTCTTTGTCCTTGCCCTGTTTGAATGTATCGGTCTTTGTCCTTGCCCTGTTTGAGTGTATCGGTCTTTTTCCTTGCCCTGTTTGAATGTATCGGTCTTTGTCCTTGCCCTGTTTGAGTGTATCGGTCTTTGTCCTTGCCCTGTTTGAGTGTATCGGTCTTTGTCCTTGCCCTGTTTGAATGTATCGGTCTTTGTCCTTGCCCTGTTTGAGTGTATCGGTCTTTGTCCTTGCCCTGTTTGAGTGTATCGGTCTTTGTCCTTGCCCTGTTTGAGTTTATCGGTCTTTGTCCTTGCCCTGTTTGAGTGTATCGGTCTTTGTCCTTGCCCTGTTTGAGTGTATCGGTCTTTGTCCTTGCCCTGTTTGAGTGTATCGGTCTTTGTCCTTGCCCTGTTTGAGTGTATCGGTCTTTGTCCTTGCCCTGTTTGAGTGTATCGGTCTTTGTCCTTGCCCTGTTTGAATGTATCGGTCTTTGTCCTTGCCCTGTTTGCTGTATTGGTCTTTGTTTGAATCTCTGTGTTGTTTGTCATGTCTGCCCCACAATCTCCACATGTTGGCTATATGAACCTGGACCATTCTGACCATGACCCTGGATTTGCCCTTAATAAATCTCGCTTAACTGAACATGCGGCAGATTTTTCTTTTTAATCAGTGGGTTGAAATGTTTTTCATTGTTAGCCAACCATAGGCTACAGATGCGGCAGACAGAGGGCTAATTTTCTAATGTCCGTAGTGATCATCACATGTGGATATATTGCTGTGTTCCACTTTGTCTGCCACCAGAAATGTACTCATTAAGTTAATTAGTTGTGATTGCACTGTTACACATAGACGCATGTAAATCTCCCAACCACCTGAGGTGGCTGAGGTGGCAACTGAACCTGAACGTAGAGCTCAACAGTGCATAAATGAGGGGGGAATTTAAATGCACACATATCAATACATCACTATTTGACATATTACATTTTGATACTGATGTTTCTTTACCGCTCATGTAGAAAAATGTAAATAGAATCCAGTCGAAGTTTATCAACATATGATCGGCACATGTTAATACGAGGTTTATGCAGGCTCTAAATGTTATATGTAAAATGTTACAACTGCATTATTATTTCTTTTACCATTTTATATCATTTACACTAAGCAGATGAGACAGATGAATCATGATATCCAACAAAATCAATAGTATGTAATTACACAAGTGGAACTTTCACGCTACACTATAGGGGAGTTCCTGTGTAGTTGTTATGTAGGCACTGTGTAATAATGGAGTGGTAATAGAGACGTTGCTTTGGGGTCATGTGACAAATTTAACTAATATCATAAGAGTTATATTTTAATATAAGGGGGCGTCTGCTGTCGTGCCACATTACAGACTGGTTTAAAGCTGAAACTGGTTCCAGTTTCACAGCACTAGCAACGTAAATGCTGGCTAAATGTTAGCAAAGCTGGCAGATTGTACAAGTAATGTCTTAATGTACAAAATTACATAATTTTACTGCTGGAAAAAAAAAACTGCTGGTCCAGTCTGATTTTAAATGTAACTACATTTGTTATTATACTTGTGTAATTGCATGAGAGGAATGAGCTTTTACAACTATGAAGATAGACTTGAGGTCAATCTGAACTTTATGCACTTGTGTAATTACATAGGCTGTACTTCTGTAATCCATCCGTAACAGTGACTAAATCAGTAGTTACATTGTTGTTGCATATGTTGTTCACATGTAACTACACAGTTATTAGAGACACTAATATAAAGTATAAGAAACTTTTACCTTCAGTTACAGTATTTTCAATTACCAAAATTTCAATTAAGTACAATTGTTGCTTTTTTGAAGATCTTGCCTGTATCTTGTGGTGATGTGTCTGAAAGTTCTTATGAATCATTATGAAGTTATCACATATGAGAGATTCTGTAGAACTTAAAGTGTAACGTCATCACTCTTACAGCTCATTGAAACATTACATTCCACATTAGTGATGCATTTTTAATAACATTTTCTGACGGATTATAAATAGGCAGCAATATTTGGGGATGTGAGCTCTTAAGTGTGATTCATTCAGAGATGATCCAGCCTCTACTTCAGTTCAGTATCCTGGATTATATGTTTTCAGACACGCCTTAACAGTGAAATCATTTTGGAGACGTGACGCTGCATTTTAAACCCGATCTCATCAAGAACTCTAGCAACAGCTCTAGCCATTTGTTTTTATATCAAAATGCAAATGAAGACTTAAACTTTACTGCTGACAACTTTTCACACAAATTGGCTACAGCAGACAAACAGCTGTGAGGCTGTGTGTCGTGAGCTGTAGAGTCTTAGATGAGGTTGAGCTGTATTTCTTACTGCTTGTGATTTGACAGGTGTCTGCTAGAGGAAGTCACGGGTTTAGGATCGCATGTCGGCCCTGTACACTGGTAACACCTCAGTGCTGCAGAAGCTGGTAAAGCTTCACAGATAAACAAACAAACAAATTAAATGGGAATTTGAACAAACAAATTATAAAGAAGCAGATATTCCCCCAGCCTTTTTACAGGGTGATTTGATGTAATTTTATTTATATATATATATATATATATATATATATATATATATATATATATATATATATATATATATATATATATATATGCGCAAGAGGTAACTTATACTTTCCAAAAATGAAACATGTAATAAGAAATGTAATGTAATAAGCATAAAGAAAGAAGAGTGAACCTCATTTTTGGATGCAGGTTCTAAGAGGATGTGACTGTTCAGTAAAATGTCTTTCTGTCATCACGAAACTCGAGCAAAGGAAGTAAACCAGTCACGCAACCCCACATGCGGCTCCAGGAGCAGATAGCTTCACACGCACCAGACCACACCAGAGTTCACTGGAAGTGAACCCCTGATCAGTGTTTTTAGGAGGACCAGAGGTCACTTTCCTGGACTGCTCCCAGGAAAGAAAGTTACTTTCATGCTTGGCCAACCGGCCTGTACCTCGCAGAGCAAGTGACACCACAGAGCAACGTTTGTTCTCTTGCAGTAATTACTACAGGATTTAATATAACATTTTAAAAAAGTAAGGACGAAAATCTGTGCACAGAAAAAAAACATCCTTTTTACATCTTTTCCACTCTAAATGTGCATTGACAGGGAATAAATCAGTGCCTATAAATCAGTAATAATAGTCAATAAATGAATTGCAATTCATTGAATTTAACTTTAAATTTATACTCATAGTATACATAACCATAGTTGGCTCTTGTGCAAGCAATGGAACATTTGAACACGTCTTTAACATTTACTCTCCACTTCAGTACTAGTTCCAGCATGCCAAAGTTTTTGGATTCTGGTATTCCCCTGGGGTGTTGGCTGGGCATGTAAGCATCCAGGATTCAGCCCAGTTCATTCGAGAACTGTTTATTACCTGTAAAGTGCACAGTTGCTGCTTTTTTATTTAACATGAGGATGTACACATTAATAAATTTGAAATCTTCTGCACATTGTGTTTCTCCCCCAAACATCCTGCCGAGAGATTTGTAGTTTTTATATATTTAAACGCTGCTCATTCAGTAAAGCTGTTCTTGCTGAAATCCAAAGACGAAACAAGATTTTACATTTAAAAGTTCTAAATGAAAAATGTTAAAATATGCTAAATGCTAAAAAAACAGCTAAATAAATTGTGTGATCTCTTGGGCTTCGTGGTTCACTCTAAAACCAACACTTCAGTTTAATCTGTGGCACAAGAAAGCTTTGGTAGATGCTACTGGAACTGGTTCTATGTTCAGATGAGCATAATAAGAAGGATGGCTACACAAAAGAAGAACCTCATCTCCAATGCCCTGAAAACCTTATTAGGATTGAAGAGTCTGCTGTATTACATGTTATGGTCCAGGTGACAATGTGCCTCAGCTTATGTCAATACGGCAATTTTCTATGTTGAGCAGGTCAGCTTGCCATCTGTGAACCGTGCACACAATGAAGAAATAAAGATCAATGCTCCAGAGGCAAGGCTGGCCTCCTGCTGTTGGTTCTAAAGAAAGAGAAGTCTAAATAATCTACAGGATACATGTTATCTGGGATTTCATGGATTCCAGACAGCTAAAAGCTAAAACTAGACCATTAGACCTCAGTACCCTGAACAAAACTCCAAGTTGTGAGGAAAGCTATAGAGAACAATACAAAAGAGAGGGCCTGGGATGCTGGAGGATCTGGAGAGATTCAGTTCTGAGTTCCTTGCTCTGCTTTATCCAATCTCATCAAGTACTGACTGTTATGTTGTCAAATGGAGAATGCCCAAAGTACTAAATGCCAAGCTGGCAATAATTGTGACATGGTTTTGTTTAAAAATGAAAAAGGTATTTTGTTTTATAAGATTAAATGTACACATAATTGAACAAACCACCAAGGATGCTAGCAGTTATGAAGCTGGATATACACACACAACATTTCAAGGGTCTGGATTTTTTTATATTTGAAGAATCTAGGGCTTAAGGACGAATCCAGTGAGATAAAGTGTAGCCTATTTGACAGTATATAGTATATTAAATGATCACTGCCACAGGCATGAAAACAAAATCCTACAACTAATGAAATCATTTGTTTGACAATACTTGAAAGAAATGGAATGATTATAAAATACATCATTCAGGCAAAATTTTACTACAATTGCTACATGGTTTACCAGTGAAACATTCTTGTGTTGACTTTGAGGTCTGCTTTGGATCATTGTCCTGCTAGAAGATCCAAACTATGACCTAGTTTAAGCCTCCAGGCTGAGACAGTCAGACTTTATTTCTGCTGGTACTTGATAGAGTCTGTGATAACGTATCCGTATAAACTGTCCAGGGCCTTTGGAAGACAAACAGCCCCATAGCATCACAGATCCACCATCACACTTCACTGTGGGGATGGGTTACCTTTCTGCCCATCTAATTTCTGGTGTTCATTGCCAAAAACCTCGATTTTAGTCTCACCTGACCGTAAAACATGGTCCCACTGAGAGTTCCAGTAACATCTGACAAACTGTAGGAGCTTGACTTTGTTGGTCCTTCTCAGCAGAGGCTTTCATCTGGCTGCCCCCGAAAGCAACTTGTGGTTCTTTGATTGCAGTTTGGGAGACATTCTGACCCCAAGTCACTTATGTCTGCACTTCCCAAGCTGTGATCCTTGGAGATTCTGTGTCCACTCAATCCATCCTCCTCACTGTGCCTGGGGTCAGTATAGGCATATGTCCTCTTCTCGGCAGATTCTTAACATCTCCAGTTCTTATGTATTGTCCTGATAGTGGAAATGGGCATTTTTAATTGTTTTTTCGTGTAGCCGTTTCCTGATTTGTGCAGCTCAACATTTTATTGCAGATCACCGGTGTTTTCTCTGGTCTTTCTCATAGTGATGGATGGCTGAGGGAATAGGGTCTGTGACCGTTCTTTAGTTAACAGTTAAGAGTTGTTGTTTTTATTTTTAGTCATATTTTGTTCATC
The DNA here is from genome assembly GCF_015220715.1 of Pygocentrus nattereri. Classification (NCBI taxonomy): domain Eukaryota; kingdom Metazoa; phylum Chordata; class Actinopteri; order Characiformes; family Serrasalmidae; genus Pygocentrus; species Pygocentrus nattereri. Next base: position 10,018,527 of record NC_051219.1, on the reverse strand, counting down.
TCTACTGATTAGTTTAGTAAACAGTCATTATAGTCACTGTCTTCTAATTTAAGATATGATTTTTCAAATATATGCCTCAAATTAAAACATATTCATGTTGTCATTCTGTTGAACATGTAAACAAATGTGGTCTTTGCTCTGCTGTAGGGAAACAGCTGTTAGAAAAAGTTTTAGCCAAAACTAAACATTATAATTGATTGAAAGTATACAGTTCAAGGGCAAAGGGGTTAAGGCATACAGCCTTCTTGAAGTTTGTCTGCACACATGCCTGAATTAGGCCTCTCTAAAACTGGATTTTGTCTGAGAAACACAAAGCTCAGACCTCCGTCTGTAATAATGAACTGATTTTTTATCTGAAAAAAGCGAAGCTGCACCGATCACCTTTAGGTTCGGTTGATATAAAAGAGCAAGAGCACTGATGTCATTTCAGTAGTCACACAAATGCATATCCACTTGACTTTTAGACATTTACCATGCAATCTTAAGGAAAAAGAACATTATTTATTAAACAAACCAAATGGACATTGCAATCTGTCCATGTATTTAATGCACAATAGATACAATACAACATATACAACATAATTTCACAACCAGCCAGGAACATAGAATCTGCCTCACAGAAATCCCAACGAACTTCTCAATAACCAATAACTCTTAAGTTATGCCCCTCTATTTAGAACTATGGCCCACTTATTTGGAATTACACCCTCCAATTTGGAGCTTGTGCAGCCTGCAGTAATACCTTATTAGACCGGTCTGATAAAATAACTGCCAAGTTCCTGAGTAAAAATTTCCATCCCTTTCTTTGTGCATTGGGTTTTAGGAAGATCCTGACCATGTGAGCAACATATAAACATACAGTGATGACTGTAATACATTCCAGAGTGTTCATTAGTCCTGTGATTATACAATATTTTATGGGCTTTTTTTGTATTTTCAAATGTGACCGTTTTGGCTGTCAGATGTCTGTCTTTGTTCAGCTGATATGATTCTGGCAGTGCAGAGGTTGTTTTTATCTCAGTTAACTGTAATCACATATTTCCAGAGAAATCTGAAGCGCTGCCAGAAGCATGTGTAGACCCGTCTTAGGAACGGGCTGAAGGGCCAGGTGTGGTGATGTGATGAGTCACACTGTCTTTTAAAAGGGAAAATGAAACTGTTGAACACTGTTGGACAGTGTTGTTTTTGTCTGTAGTAGGGTGCTCTTTGGACAAACACAGTGGAGGTGGTGTCGCTTCAGCTCTGTCTCTTTTACTGAATCTCTTGCATGCTCAACAAGACTAAACAAGCCTAGTTTTGCTGGGCCACCATCGGCTGCATGCACTGGATGCAGTTTTTTGCAGATTGGTGAACCTCTGCCCATCTTTGCTTCTGAGAGACTCTGCCTCTCTAAAATGCTTTTTTATACCCAGTCATGTGAGATAGTTGCAAATGAACCATCCAGCTGTTTTTTATTACTACCACTTATTTTTCCTGCCTTCTGTTGTCCCTGTCCCAACTTTTCTGAGATATGTTACTGCCATCGCCCCCGTCCTGCCTGCACCGGTCACTGATAGGGAACTCCTACCCATGAACTCCAACTCCCACAATGCCCCACAAACTCTAGCATCACTGATTACATGATACTCACCAGATCTCAAGATTACCTTCACCTGTTTCTACCACTATTTATTCTTCCTTGTTTCCAGCGTTTCCTTGCTGAGTATTGTGTGTGGATTATTCCCTTCTCTACAAAGTGTTCCTTTCTGCAGTTGTCTTCTTTCCGTGTATGACCTCTCCTGTATTGATCTGCTGTGCTTTGACCCTGGACTGTCTGATCTCCTGGTATGTTTTGCGTTTGGTTTATGTGTTTCAGGTTATGACTCGGGACTGTTTTTGACCTCTCTTCTGCATTTGCCCCTTTTAATAAAGCTTAAGTAATCTATCTGCACTTGTCTCCCCCCATGCCCAGTCGTGACAGCTTGTAGATTTGCAGGCAACAATGCCAGGTTTATCATAATTTTCAAGACCTTACAAATGGTGATATTAATAGTTTTAAACTGTGGAAATATTAGTAAACCTGTGAAGTGACATCACTGTATCAGAAATACAGTATCATGTTGTTAAGACTCTTAATAGTAATAAACTCATTCCTAATAAAGTGGCTTAGTATACAATTACAGTGTAAACACCAAGAGGACATCAGTACACCAATGCACTTTAGAGTATGATACTATGTAATTTACTTTTTGTTTTTTTACCTTTTTTTTACAGTGTTTTTGTAAAGGTTGGAAAGAGTACTGAAAATCCCATCTTGAGTGAGAGCACTTACTGTTACTTGAGTACAAGTTAGTATATTAGTAAAAGGACTCAATAAGGGTAAATAAGTTGTTTATAGAACACTATCTGAGTAACTCCCTAATCATCACCTTACATTAATAGAGATCATTTAAACTTCTACAGACAGTAAACATTACGCTCACAGCCTTTAAACTGTAAGTTATAACTGACACCTATACAGAACACCATTTCTACCATTAAAAAAAGCAATTTAATGTGGAATGTTCCCCTGGTAATAAGAATTAGAAATAGTTTTGCATTTTTGAGCAAGTTCCACTACAGATGTGGCAACTTTGTTTTCTTTTTTCCTTCAGCTGGGATTTGAGAGCCTGAGCCTCTGATATAAAATTTTTGTTCCTACCAGCCTTTAGTTACTATTCCCAATAGTAACACGGAAAAAAAAATGTAGGGTTAGGGTTAGAAATGGCCCAAAATTCCTTGGAAAATTGACTTAGAAGGAAAGTATGTTTTTTTCCATTTCCTGTAAAGTTACCATTTTAGAGATACAAGGTTTTTGACAGCAATGATATAAACTTGGAAACATATAGCCATGGTTCATCATCATCATCATCATCATCATCATCATCATTGTTAACCGCTAGTCCAGATAGGGTCATGGTGGCAGTTGATATAACAGAGAATCCCAGATGACTCTACCCCTGTAACTTCCTCCAGCTAATTCCCGGGGACCCCAAGCCGCTCCCAGGCCAACTTGGAGATATAATCCCTCCAGTGGGTCCTAGAATGACCCTGGGGTCTTGTCCCGGTAGGCTGGGAGGTGTCCCGGGGGCATCTGGATCAGAAGCTCGAACCACCTCAGCTGGCTCTTCTCTACTCTGAGCTCCTCCTGGACGGCCGAGCGCCTCACCCTATCAAATAGAGTGTAGCCCGCCACCCCGCAAAGAAAGATTTCCGCCGCTTGTATTCACGATCTCGTTCTTTTGGTCATTACCCACAGCTCATGACCATAGGTGAGGGTCGGGATGTAGACTGACTGGTAAACAGATGCCTTATGGCTCAGCTCCCTCTCCACCACTACAGTCTGGCACAGTGACCGCATTACTGCTTCCACCTGCCCCAGCCTGCGGCTGATCTCACGATCCCGCTTCCCGTCACTCATGAACAAGACGCGGACATACTTAAACTCCTCCACCTGGGGCTAGTGCTTTCCCCTTACCTGGAGTAGGCATGCCATCCTTTTCTGGGCTAAGATCATGGACTTGGCGGTGCTGATCCACATACCAACCGCTTCACACTGAGATGCAAACCGCTCCAGTGAGCGCTGGAGGCATCCATGTGATTCAGCTAAAAGAACAACATTATCTGCAAATAGCAGAGACGCCACCCTCCTGCCTCCACACATAATGCCCTCCTGTTATGTGGTGTCTGTTATAGTGTGGAGGTTGTGTGGTGTCTGTTTATAGTGTGGAGGTTGTGTGAGGTGTGGAGAGAGAGACAGAAAGACAGACAGACAGAGAGAGAGAGAGATAGATAGAGAGAGAGAGAGAGAGAGAGAGATAGATAGAGAGAGAGAGAGAGAGAGAGACAGAGAGAGAGACAGAGACAGAGAGAGAGAGAGAGAGAGAGAGAAAGAGACAGAGAGAGACACATTCAGAATAAAACTAAACTCTATTTTTGACTGTTTATTGACAGGTTATAGAAAACGCTTTTACAGTAACTTCCCTAGAGCACACACACATCACTACACCGTGCAGCTGAGCAGAGAGTTCAGAGTTTAGATGAAGAGGGTGGAGATCAGAGGAACCATCACGATGAGGAGACTCAGCTTGACCCCCTCAGCACCGTTACACAGATCAGTGTCACAGCACTTCATTCCTTTTTTCTCACACTCAGACTTGGTTACACACCCTTTCGTCATGTTTTTCTGGCCACCGCTTTCAAATAGAACAAGAACTATGAGCTTAAATTTCATTTCAAGTCATCAGGTAATGAAGTAAAATGAATGTGATTTGAATGAAAGCATGACTTCATCAGGCACTGAACACCTCGGGAAACCGTGACCCATGGTAACAGTTTTTGGGAGGTTCTGAAAAGTCTTTCGAAAACTTAGATCTGATTCGGATCTAACCCACCTCTGCTTTCATTACACTTTGAGCCTATCAAATGTACCAACGATGAGGCTGAAAATAACACTGGCACTCATCTGTGTGCTCTCCTCAAAAGGTAAGAAACATGATTCACAGAACATTATGGAAAGTTTTATATGTAGTGAATTTCTCGTAGTTAATGAAGTGTTCAATCAGTTTGGCTTCTCTAGACGAGTATAATTTAACCAAGGCGCTGTGGCAGTGTTGTTAGAGTTTTTTTAGATTAGACATTTTTAGTATAATATTATTATTATTATTATTGTTTTTATTTATTTATTTATTTTATATATCTTTTGTTTTGAAGGGGAATGTTTGAGGAGATCAATGAATGTTACTCGTCCCTTCTGAACTGTTGGTTTTTATCCCTGATCATGCTAGCACTAGCACTGAAATGGTATCAGTGTAAACCAGGGCTGTCTGGAACATGCACAGACACCCAAACGGACTGTCCAGATCTGTGTGCCAGCATGACCGCCATCATGAATGCTGGTAAGAATGACCTTAGTACAAAATCCTGAGATGCAGTCAGAACTTTCTCCACTTAATCCTGTGCCGCGTTCACTAGGCGGTCTAGAATATACGAGAAAATGGAAGGCTTGTGCAGCTGCAGGGCAGTGTGTCGCTGGGAGCCTAAACCTGGGAGTTGTGAATGTGACCATCAATTCAATTCACTGCAGCACTGCTGTCTGCTACAGCCAGAACGTGCCAGGTAAAACCAAGCCCTTTTGAATACTAGTAAGGAGAGTTGCCATAAAGTTCCCCCAATTGCAGAACAACGGAAACTATCATGTTAAACCTCTTCTTTTCTCTTCTTCACCTGCTAAGCTTTGCCACAACAGTCTGCAAATGGGATGAAATGTTACGCCTGTGCTGAGAATGGCTGCTTAGAAACCATGAGCTGTAAGGGAGATGAAGATCGCTGCATCAGCACCACAGGTGAAAAATAAAAATGAGGGGAAAAAAATCGAATCATTAACATGAATGACAAATTACAGCACTTTTAATGTGAATTTGTGTTTTATCTGTCTAAATGTATTGATCTAGTTAACTCGCCTTTCTCTCACCTACATCTACATTCACAGCTATTGCTGATGGTGTTCAAACATCTATGAAAGGATGTGTGAGCAGAAGTCTCTGTACTGCAGACGCATGGAGCATGTAGACAGCTGGAGTCACTGGCAGCGTGAGCTGCTGTGAGGGGAATCTGTGTACCAGTGCTGAGGGGGTTAAACTGAATCTCCTCATCATGCTGATCTTCATCCTCTTTCTTGGAACTCTCTGCTGTTTAATCACCTTCTTAATTCAATTATTGTTCTGTCATTCGAAACTTGCTATACAAGTCTGCAGGAACTATGCTCTTATAAATGTTAAAGATGTTAAGTTAAGAAACCTCTTATTCCACCGGAAATCTTCTAACTCTCCTTCCTGCACAGCTTGGCTGATCTCATTCATCATTAGTGACAGTAATTCAGTATTTCTCCTTTTTACACGTAGGTAAAAAAAAAACATAGGTATATATTGAGGGAATATATAGCCCAATTTATAAAATATGGCAAACATTAATAACACTAGCTGACTCTCTGCCCTCTCCTAAACCTCAGGATGAAGACTGATGTTATAAGATGTTCATCCATTCAAATGTCCCAGTTTTATTTTATTTTATTTTTACTATATTACATTTTATTTAATTTTTTTTGTGTGTGTGTTTCGCTCTTTGGTGTTGTGGTTGGTTTTGCTGAGCTTAACATTCAAATAGAAATGATAATAACAATAGTAATAAAACATAAAATGTACCCTAACTTTTACACAGACCACATATTATGTTTTATTTTTTCTCAATGTGCTTAATTTGACAAATAAACAGTAATTATGCATTAAAACATAAGGACAGTATGTACATGTACAGTAGCTCACAATAGTGAGTACACCCCTCACATTTTTGCAAATATTCTATTATATATTTTCATGGGACAACACCATAGAAATGACATACAACTTGGATAGAATTTAGTCAGTGTACAGCTTGTGCAGCAGTGCAGATTCACTGTATTGTGTTGTTGTCCCTCCCTGATGTCATGTGACTCATTACCGTTCCAAGGTTCCAGGTGTGAATGGGGAGCAGGGCTGTTTAATTTGGTGTTTTGGGTACAATTCGTGACGGTGTGGTGTGTCTCATTCTCAGCACTGGGTGGTGCTATGGTTCCATGTTTGAAATATCAACAAAATCCATAAATGGCTGACCTTGTGAGAGATTCTTGCAACAATCTCATTCTTGATGTATCCAGTTTCCTTGGGTTTCCTCGCACCAGGGTCAGGGTCTGGTGCGAGAATGGTCGTCTTAGGGCCATAAAACTGCTTAATCCTATTTACAGCGTTTATCTCAGACTTTGAGGAGCCAAATTCGTTTTTTTTATCTCAGACTTAGGATGTGGGGTTATGAGGAAGTCTTGTGGCTCAAGTGGTGTCCACTCCATCACTTAAAAAAGAACTATATAAATAGTATGTAGATAAAACTACGGTGAGTGCACGTAAGCATGCAAAAGCTTCTCTGGCTTGTCTCAATTTTGTTTCACACCAGAATTTCTCAAGTCATGTGCATCCTGCACACCCATGCTTTTATCTTTACTCTGCAAAAGCTGCTAGAATTCAATAAACATTACAATTATTCATGCAGGCTGCTGCTCCCATCTTTCCTTGTAAGCCAGGTATCGAAAGGATTTAGGGTGTTTAACTCTCTGCAGTGCATAATAACATAAAAAATTCAGGGAATCCAGAGAAATCTCGGTGTGAAGGACAATCCTGAAAATCACAACTGAATGCCCATGAGATTTGACCTCATCAGATGGCTCTGCATTGCAAATGAGCATGCTTCTTGATAGATATCACCATATTGGCTCAGGAATAGTTAAAAAAAACAACAACCCTGGTATACTGTGCACACCAGAAGCATTATGTCAACAGCGTCCAGAAACACTGCCTACTTCTCTGGGCTTGAGCTCATCAGAAATGGACTGATGTACAGTGGAATTGTATACAGTGGTCTGAAGAGTCCTCCTTTCAGACTGTTCAGGAAATAATAGCTGCTGTGTTCTCCAGGCCACAATAGAAAAGAACCATCCAGATTACCAGCATGAAGTTCAAAAGCTGTGGTTTGTCATGATATTAGGAGGTATTAGTGAGAGGCTTGCACTTGTGTGAAGGGGCTTTTTTAGGGCTCAACACAGCCCCCCTTTGGGATGACTTACATAACAGAAGAATAGGAAAAACAATCCGCTTTCAAAACTGGATCAGTCGTCAGGTCCCATACAAGACAATGTAACACAGTGGTAAACATGCTCTCAACCTATTTGAAATTGGTTGCTGGTGTCAAATTTGAAGTGAGCATATATTTACAGAAAACAATGAAGTCTATAAGGCAAAACATCAAATACTCATCAAACACAAATGTTTTCGTACTGATTTCAATTTAATACGGGTTCAAATAGACTGTACTAATCACAGCTTTTTGTAACGGTTCACATACTGCCCCACCTTTCTTGTAATTGAGTTTGTATTTTCTGCACCACATTCAAATATTGATTAGATTATGTGTCCGTCTGAGCAGGTTGCAGGGATGCATGTTATTACTGCAATGATAAGGTTCACATTTAAATAAACTTGTGTCTAACCTGCATTTGCTTAGGAACAGTAATAACAGTGAAACCACACCAGGAAACAACAGCAGATATATATGTAAATGAAGAGTTCAGAAAATGAATCTTTACTACTGAAGGTGAAAATCTGAGAACTGAGACTCATCAGAGTATGTTCTTCCAGGACATTAGTTACAAATCTTTCTGTTTCATATCTTAGACACAAAGGTTTACTGCCTTTTAGCTTAGCTCATGTTAGCTAAATTAACTAGATAGCTAGCGAGCACTCATAAGAGAACATAAGCAGCATCTTTAGGTATAATAAAGCACTAATGTGCTTATAATTCTGAAGCCACAAAGTAAAACGGAAACTGTACAAGAAGACCAGACCTACTTAGCTCAGATTAGTTAACGATTCAGATAACTTTGTCTCTACATTAGTGCTGTAGCCTGAATAAAACCTTGAATCTGAATCAAAAGCCTGCCATGAGTCTGATTCACTGTTTATACATCAGGAGATACAACAAGTCACAATTAAAATATGAACAGAATTATCAAGCCAATCCGCTGAGAACACAGGATTAACTGCTCTCCTTTACCAGCACTCGCAACCTCACGGGTGCTCCACAGAAACACCGATCATAATAAGGGTTCTGTGCAAGTCTACTTTTAAATGTATGTTTATTTATGTCAATAAAACTCCAAAACGTTTGTTTTAAATGTCAGACTCTAACTATTTATATCAATACAAAAAAATAGCAGGGGTGGTGAAACCAAGACAAAATGGAGACAAGATTTTTCAGAATTTAAAAAAAAAAAGGTAAAAAACACCGAAACCACCAAAAAACGGGTTCCTCATCATTAATTATACATTATATATAGATGCATATTACAGTTTTAACATATTTCACCCTTACTTTCAACCCGTTGAAAAAGTCCTCCTTCTAAGTAAGATAGCCCAAGGCCTTAAAAATTCAATTTGTTGCTTGGATACATTTTCTTAATTACTTCCTGTAAGAGAATGACTGAGTAATGTAAATTCATTTATTTGTATGTTTCAATTGATTGCTAAGAAACCACTTCCTTTAATAAAAAACATATCAATTTGTAACAGATTGTTTAAAATGTTGTGGCATCAAAACATGCTGGGGTTCCAATGATGCTTTAAAAACACAAACAAACAAAAACATGCATGTATTTTGCATTGTTTACAGTTTATGGGAACTGTTGAGCAGGCTGGGTAGGTCCTGGATGTTAGGAGTGTGTGTTACTGTCACTCAGGTCTGTTTCCTGATTAATAACCCCAGGTGAGATTCTGTGGCTAAGCATGGCCATACTAGAGGTTTAAAGACCATATTTCCTCTCTTATACTCTGGCTACCAATTCAATATAAAGCTGTATTATGGGCCTGAGCTTTGAGAGGCTATGCTTCTACTCTATCTTGTCCATGCTACAATGGTGTCCATGATAAAAGTGGCCAAAAAAGGACCAGCCTTGTAGGTACTGTTAGACCCCCCTGCTGCCTTTTATGGTAACTTGGCACAACCTCATGATTGGCTTAGGGAGATGGTTTGGTGGTCAAGTGTGGCCCATGCGCATTAGTGGGAAACTCCCTTGGAGAGAATGCCAGCATGGACAGAATTTGAGTCCACTCACCAGGGAGCATATGGTGGGGCTCACCTGTGGAGAGCTTGTGGCAATGGTCTGTGATAACTTGGCTTTGAAAGCATTCCTATGGGCAGTAAGGCTAGCAAGCCTTCAGAAACAGGCTTGCAAAGTTTAACTGCCTTAGGGAGGCTTTACAGTGGGTGGAAGAGGTGTAAACAATTTTGATTGAATATGCAGGCTGCAGCCAGCCTCATACATTGGTGTGGTATCCACTGTAATGACAACAAATGTGAGGTTGAACATACCATGTCTGTAAGCAGGTGGGGCTAAAAGCTCACAGAGACCATGGTCGGCAGGCATCTAAACACAGGGAAATTTGCAGCAGATGAGCTTGCATCCTGGGGTTTGACATGCTAGTGGCCTTGAATGCCACAGTGCAACCAGAGAGTCCCAGGCTGTTGGGTTGATGGGGTCTCAGTTGATATGGTGCAGCAGGCAGGACAGAATCACAGCAACATTGATGTGCTGTTAACATACCCAGGCTGGGTAGATGGGTGTAAGTGTGTCACCTCTGACACAACCATGCCAGAAGGATAGGAGTGGAGTGGCTGAAATATCAGGGGTGACCAGACCAAGCCATGGCTCCACACAGTGAGGCTACTAAGTGGCTGGAAGACATGCTGAAGAGACATGCTGGAGCTGCAAAAAGGGGTGCTTTACAGGCACTGGAGCTCACCAAGTTGTGCTCCTTGCTTTCTGCTGTTTGCAGGTTCTCCATCTTGTCCTTGGGACAGTGGGAGCTAGCCACTTCAGCATCACCAAAACACTAAGATGGCTGGCAGCCTAGTGCTGCTGAGTGAGAAACCAGGCTGACCTAGATTGGTCCTGCAAGAAATGGGACATGGGGAAAAAAGACCCACTGGGACAGTCCTCAGTGCCATGTGGGAGTTTCAGCCAGGGAGAGAGAGCATGGGTGCTTAATTTGTTCTGATTGAAAGGCCACTATCCCAAATTGGACAGTGAACAGACAAGACCCTGTCAAAGAATCTGTAGAAATCTCTGTATGCAAGGGACAAGGCAGAAAACCAGTATTTGCTAGCCGTGATCTTTGAGACATCAGTCAGCACTGCATTAAAAACAGACATGATTCTGTACTGGAAATCACGGTATGGGTTTCGGAAAACCACTGTCTGTAAAAACAATTTGGTGCTGCATCCCCAAATGCAAGTTATAACTCTAAAATGCAAAGAAGAAACCATATATAAACAGGATCAAGAAATGCTGCCACCTTCTCTGGGCCTGAGCTCATTTAAAATGGACCGAGGGAAAGTATAAAAGCGTTCTGTGTCCAATTAATCAAAATTTGAAATTCTTTTTGTAAATCATGGACACGGGCTAAAGATCACTCAGCTTGTTTTCAGTTCACAGTTCAAAAGTCAGTATTCATGATGGTATAGGGGTGCATTAGTTCACATGGCATGGGTGACATGTACATCTGTGAAGGCAGCATTAATGCTGAATGATATATACAGGTTTTGGCCACATACTCTGCCATCCAGACAACGTCTTTTTCAGAGAAGGCCTTGATTATTTCTGTAAGAGAATGTCAAACCACAGTATCAACACTGCACATATTGCAAAAGCATGGCTCTGTATTAAAAGAGTCCAGGTGCTAAATTGGCCTGCCTGCAGTCTGTCACACATGGATAACATTTGAAATGAAAAATATGACAAAGGAGACCCCTAACTCTTGAGAAGCTGAAATCCTATATCAAACGAAATAGGAAAGCATTTAATTTAAAAACTACAGCAAATGGTCCTCCTCAGTTCCAAAACAAAACATAGTGGTAAACATGCCCCCATCCCAACTTATTGCTGGCATCAAATTCAAAATGGACATATATTTTTTTAAAAAACAATAACATTTCTCAGTTGTCTGCATGTTGTCTTTGTAGTATTTTCCTTTAAAAAGATGGTTTACATGATTTTGCATATCATTGCATTCTATTTTTTTTTTCATTCTCCACAGTGTCCCAACTTTTTTTGGAAATGGGGTTGTATAGCATCAAAAGCTGAAGATTGATATATCAAGAGAATGGCAAAAAATTCTGCTTTCAATAACTGGATGAATTGGTGTCTTTTATTCCCAAGCGATTATTACAAGGAAAAAGCCAAAGTAACATAGTGTTAAACAAGTTTTTTGGAAAGTGTTGCATCATACAAAAAAAAATAAACTTCATGTTTTTTTTTTTTTAACATTTTCTAAATTTAATACAGATCAAACAGAATTTAGTCACTGCTCTCTGTTTTAATTAACACGTCACACACTGTTCCAGCTGTTTCTGAATTAAGTTTATATGTGGTTTGCTAGTCTTGGAATATAGAAAGGAAAAATGTGGAAAAATGCTTGAGCAGCAAAGAGTTCAATGGAAGAGGATGCATGAGGAGACCACGATGAGGAGACTCTGTTTGATGCGTTTAGCACTGTTATGCAGGTTTTCATAAAAGCCCTTAGCCCTATTACACAGGTTCCCTGAACAGCAGCTGACATTGCCAATGATTCCAGCTTCCTTCAAGATTGATGCAGGGGCACTACAGACATGTTTGCTTGCACAGCCTTTCAAAGTCATTCGAGCACCATGCAACATAGCTGTGAATGTAGATGTAGGTGAGAGAGAGAGAGAGAGAGAGAGAAAGTTAGATACTGGAACAAAAACAAAGCATCAAAACTTGTATCTCCTTTTTTTTTACATTATTTGAAAATACTGGCTGCCATTTATATGTTTTCACCTTTTTTTACTTAGAAAATCAACAAAATATAATTTGATATATTAACTAATATGACTGTAAAATTGAACAAAGATAGACGTTAAAAATTCAGGTGACACTTTTGGTTTTGCCCCCATTTTGCAGCAGACCAGAACATTCAAACAAACATCTCAATCCCAGACAACTTTAAGAACTGTAAGAATACTTTATAGATTTACAGACAAGACTGCAGTTTTTACCTGTGGCCGTGATGCAGTAATTTCCAAGTTCACATGTCAGAGTTCCTTTGCAGTCTTTCTCAGTACAGACGTAGCACTCCTTCCAAAGCGGTGGTGGTTGAAAATCTTAACAGATAAACAAGTGAAAAGAAAAGGCTTCACATAATTTGCAGTTCTGCTGTTGTAATGTATGCTCTTTGTTTAATATGTAATGCTTTTGTTTTTACCTGGCTGTTCAAATGCATTGCAGAGATCAGTGCTGCAGCAATACGAACTGAAGGTCATTCTACTAAATCCCAGGTTTAGACTCCCAATGAAACACTGCCCTGGTGCTGCACAGCCCTTTAAACTTACCTCATGTTCTTGATCACCTAGTGAACACAGCACGCGAGTTAATCGAGAGTTAGTCTCACCGTTACACACTGAGGTCATTCTTACCAGTCGTCACTGTGATGGCCCTGCTGATACACTGAGCTGGACACTCCGTCGTGGTGTCTGTGCATGTTCCAGACAGTCCTGGTATACACTGATAACACTGCAGTGCCAGCGCTACAGGACAGTGCAGTCAGACATGAGAGTTCAGCAAAGCCACATCTATTTATCTCCTTAAACACTGACCATCAATAGCGTAACACATAAAATTACTGTACGGAAGACGTTAAAGACTCTTTAACATCACTCCAACAACAACTTGGTGAAACTGCATTCTAAAGAAGTTTTAAAGAAGGACAAATTCAGCAAATTCCAATATTTCAAGGACACTCTGTAAGTCATGTTTCATACCTTTTGGGAAAAGCACACAGATGAGTGCCAGTGTTACCTGCAGCTTCATCGTTGGTAGATCTGAGAGGTTTGTAATGTGATGAAAGCAGAGCTGGGTTGGATATAAATCTGATCTATTAGGGTGTGGCTTCATGAAGGCTTCTAAGAACCTCCCATCAATGTGGTTCATCCTGTAAAACTGTTAATGTGTCATGGTTTCCCAATCCTGACAGCTTGGTTCTGTTTTGAATGCCAATTCACAGCCAAACTGGACCTTTGTGGATCAGACTGGACAGTCCTGGTCTAATCCCTCCACTGTTGTGACCACAATTTGCAATTAAATCAAATGCAAATTCGAAGTGATTGACTTGTACGTTATTCCTTTCAGTTCTTCCACTCAACCCAAATATATCCATTACGATAGTAGACTGTCCTACAAATAGCAGAAAAACCTTGAACGTCTTAACTAAAAAACAGAAATAATGTCAGAAAATATTCATATTAGTACATTTGTGGCTAAATTTATGCCATACAGTTCCAATGTGTTATCAATCATATGTTATGTTGTGCCATGATTTCAAAGACTGAAAAAAGTATAATTTAATTTTAGCCAAACTACAAAAAGAAATACTCTAGCAACCACAAACTCATGGTCCTCATCATGCTGCGAGCATTTTGTAAAAGTCACTTCAACAACCATGTATGAAGTGAAAAGCTTTGTGGGAAGAACAGTTGACCAAACAGGTCTTCACAACTTATTAGGGGCAGTCGTGGGCTGGAGGTTAGGGAACCAGCCTTGCAACTGGAAGATCCCCTGAGCCAATAGTATGCGATTCAGGTGTCCTTGACCAAGGCACCTGACCCCCAATTGCTTCCCTAGCACTGCGGATAGGGCTGCCCACCGCTCACTACTGCATATGTGGTGTTTCACTGCATGGATGGGTTAATTTGCAGTGGTGAAATTTCCCATTGTGGGACTAATAAGGGTCACTTAATCTTAATAATCATTTATCAATTACGACGCAGGCAGGTGGAGTTCAGTGGCCTCGCTTTAAACATTCCATTAATATACCAAAAGCATGACTGTTAGATGCAAGACAGCACAGGCTGTTAGGATAATGACTGTAGAGGAATAGAGTATAAATAGCCTAGAAGAAGACAATGGAAACCATGTAGATCTTACTAGACAAATACAAAAAAATAAAGAAAAAAATATGCTGTATAAAGAAAAAATATGTTGTAAATACTGAATTTTAGGTGCACTATTAAAGCTATAGCTATAGATGGGTTTAAGGAAAACCTAACCTGGTGCAGTGCCCCTCTTGTCACTGGGGTGGGACCCTCAAGGGTACATTTGGTCAGGGAACATAACTGTACTATAAGCCACTGAAATAATATTTTCTAAGTTGTATTGACTCCACACACCCCGTCTCGTCTTGAGGCTTTTTATTCTATAGTTCTGTTTTAAAACATTTGGTTATGAAAAGGTACAAATGGATATTTTTATCTGGGAAAAAACATTTTAAGGTACACACTTTCTGTACCGTTGAAGGCATATTTACAGTGCACCATGAAAGTTACAGCACATTTTATTGAATTGTTTTCTAAAATGTTAAAACTTGGCAAATAAATAGAAATGGTGCACCAAAATTTGTAGAAAAACAATTATATATTTATGCAAGTTTATTTCCTGTAGATGTGTTTTCACTTAGAAAATCAAAACTTTGACTAATTTGACTGGAGGTGTTTTGTATGCTACTCATTCAACTGTCACTAATGTCTTCTCTCCATATAGAGACCGTGCCCTTCCAATTACAGTGTATCACAAAAGTGAGTACTCCCCTCACATTTCTGCAGATATTTTAAGTTTATCTTTTCATGGGACAACACTGACAAAATGACACTTTGACACAATGAAAAGTCGTCTGTGTGCAGCTTATATAACAGTGTAAATTTATTCTTCCCTCAAAATAACTCAATATACAGCCAATAAACCACCAGCAACAAAAGTGAGTACACCCCTAAGAGACAGTTCCTGAAGTGTCAATATTTTGTGTGGCCACCATTATTTTCCAGAACTGCCTTAACTCTCCTGGGCATGGAGTTTACCAGAGCTTCACAGGTTGCCACTGGAATGCTTTTCCACTCCTCCATGACGACATCATGGAGCTGGTGGATATCCGAGACACTGCGCTCCTCCACCTTCCGCTTGAGGATGCCCCAAAGATGTTCTATTGGGTTTAGGTCTGGAGACATGCTTGGCCAGTCCATCACCTTTACCCTCAGCCTCTTCAATAAAGCAGTGGTTATCTTAGAGGTGTGTTTGGGGTCATCATCATGCTGAAACACTGCCCTGCGACCCAGTTTCCGGAGGGAGGGGATCACGCTCTGCTTCAGTATTTCACAGGACATATTGGAGTTCATGTGTCCCTCAATGAAATGTAACTCCCCAACACCTGCTGCACTCATGCAGCCCCAGACCATGACATTCCCACCACCATGCTTGACTGTAGGCATCTTTGTACACCTCACCTGATTGCCACCACACATGGATGCAGTCGCACTTCCTGATGTAAAATACAGGGGTGTGGCTAAACTAAGGCTCCTCCTATAGACTAACACTCTTTGGGCCAGCTTCATAAAAAGCACAAGCAGATTTACCAAATAGTGTGGTGGTAACACATTCATAAACATGGATTTCTGGTGTGTTTTTGCCACATGGATAATGTGATATCTGGCTGTGTGTTTACTTCAGTAAAATATGGCCTCATTGGTTCATAACAAAAAACTATCCCACAAAAACGACGGCCTAAAACACCCTGATAGTAATGCGCTGGTAAGAAGCTGATGGTGTTTTGATTGAATAATATGTGTTTAATAATTTCTGGTCCCACATGCAACAAATCCCACAGGCTTGAGCAGGATTTTAGATTAGCGGACATAAGGGTCGCTAAACTTAAAACAGCCTCTTATTCCTGCATCAAATTTCATGTTTGGCAAATCTGTCCCGAAAGTAGATTTAGCTTGTAATCTAAATAAGTGACAAGGAATCTGACAAGTTTGGGAATTGATTTTATTGCAACTTTAAATACTATCATTTTAAAATTTCCAATTGATTTTGCAAACGAATGTATAATTTATATATTTAACGGTTAAAATACAGTTCTTAGAAGAAAAACACACGGCTCAACATTTAATATTTCATTTTCACATCAGCAAATCAGACCTTAAGAATGAACTATTTATTAGTTTATATTTGCCAAGGGTAAATGGGAATTAACACCATGAAACATTCTGCATGGCAGAACAGCAGAGTTTCAACAGCACGGCGGTGTAATTAGAGAATGTGGGTTCTAGACTGACCTGCCTGAAGTCTGGAATTGTCTGGAAAACCCATCTTATAAAGACTCAAACCACAATAATGAAGGCGCTGTATGGTTGCACACCTGAAGACTTGTATAATGAAACATGGCATGTAATTCCAAGCTTTTAAAAATACTCTATCAGACCATTTTAATATGTGCTCCAAGGCTTTGTGTGTGTCCAGGAGAGTTATTTCTATGAGCCTTTCTGACCTAAAGGCATGCTCTTCATTTACATGTACATATCTACTATAGAGAGCATAGTGGTTTTGTTATGCAGATCGTTTCCTGGTGTGATCACGGTGTTATTCCCGTAAACGCATTTGCATGTGTTCTGTCAATGTTGGGAATATTGATGTTTCAGGAGCTTCTGAAATTATTATCTGAGAAACTAACAGTTTAGTCTTCACAGTATTCTTCTGAAGCTGCATCAGTGATGGACAGATATCTTTGTAACTTTGTCTCTGAATGTAAATACTGTAAAAACGGGCTGTATGTGAAAGACACCTATGTGAATTACAGTAGGAAAAAGTTTGAACACCCTTGTTAAAAGATGTTGTTTATTTCCTAAGTGACCGTAAGTTTACAGGGCAAATGTTAACTCCCAATTTCTATTTAATTTCCCTCAGTTTAACATACTGAAAGGAAGGAAACATTAATATATGTCATGAATTTTACACAGGCCACTTTTTTATCTAATCCTCTCCCAACGTGTTAAGTTTAGTAAATAAATATTTACATTAAATTCAAGCCATTTGGCAGGCGCTCTAATCCAGAGTATAATATGTGTGAAGGTAATGTTAGGAGTCTTGCCCAAGGACTCTTATTGGTATAAAGCAGGGTGCTCATCCAGGCATAGAATTGATCCCCAGTCTACAGCAAAGAAGGCCACTACAATATACCAACCACTATAAACTACACCAACACCTGAATAGTGACTTTGTATTAAAATGTGTAGGAGTGTGTTCACTTATTTACACTTATCTACCCATCGCTGAACTTTGGCATATGACTGTATGGGCCAGACTCATAAGCATTCATATGAATTATACCCAACATAAAATTGAAGTGTTGAAAAGTAAACAATCATTTTGATGATATTCTTTACACTGTCATGACTGAAGATCATAAAAGTAAGAAAGTCCTTACAGTAAAAGTCTTTGTAGCAGCTATTTTATTTTTTATTAATATCTACATTTTAAATGTTTTTTTTTTTGTTTTTTTCTTTTACTTATGATGTTTCAGGGGTTTTTGTTTTGCAAAGTGACTGAAGTGTGTGTCTGAGAAGTGCCTGAGGAACGGCTAATGTCTTTGCTCTAATGGGGTCAATTCTAGCTGTAAGAGGTAACATCAGTGGCTTTTGGCTCTCCAAGCCACCAGAGGCCCTGATTACCATTCTATTGTCCATCTTATCAGCTCCACTTACTGTATAGGAGCACTTTGTAGTTCTACAGTTACATTGTAGTCCATCTCTTTCTCTGATACTTTTTTTAGCCCACTTTTTCCTTGTTCTTCAGTGGTCAGGACCCCCATGGACCCTCACAGAGCAGGTACCATTTGGGTGGTGGATCATTCTCAGCACTGAAGTAACAGTGATGTGTGTTAGTGTGTATTATGCTGGTACGAGTGGATCAGACACAGCAGTGCAGCTGGAGTTTTTAAAACACGGTGTCCACTCTCTGTCCACTCTATTAGACACTCCTACCTCGTCAGTCCACCTTGCAGATGTAAAGTCAGAGAAGATCCCTCATCTGCTGCTGCACACTTTGTGTTGGTCATCCTCTAGTCCTGCATCAGCGGTCACAGGACGCTGTTGATTGGATATTTTTGGTTGGTGGACTGTTCTCAGTCCAGCAGTGACACAGAAGTGTTTTCCTGACCTACCAGGCACATTCTGTGTTTTCATGGTTAAACGACACTATTCATGGTCATGAACTAGAACTACGACCTGCATGTTGCACATTTTAGTGACTTTTCTCATCAAACGCATTTTACCTTGAATTAGTTCTCAAGTTGTTCATCAGCTAATTCAGGCGCTCTAGAGTCAAGAATAAATGGTACATCAAAGAAGCATTCAGTACTGGATGTCCCTGAAGTGTAACCTTTTATTGCCATCTAGTGGATAAAAAAAATAAGACTGCAAGTTCAAAACATTCTTTCCCTGGTCATCAAACTCAGCTGATGCATGCAAAGCATGCACACTGGACTAAAGTGGAGGTTGAGTCACAGTAGCTGTTTGTGTATGTGATGTGGTAGTCTAGGGGTTTGGTCATACGGTTAGCACAGAAATGCCCTGTTTAGACAGGTTTTCCTTCCCTGAAGATAATACGCATCCAGTGACCACATTACACACATTCTTTCCACCTCTTCTCTATCAGTCTCAGCCTTTAGGAGAACTGTGTATTTCTTTAGCTCAGACTGCAAATGTGTGTGTACTCAAATTTTCAGAAGAGCTGCTTTTGTCAGTCTGAGGGTCCAGTTGGTGTATGCGGCATGCGCCTACCCCCCGGGCCCCGACGATGACGGCCGAGAGAGCCGGCAGAAAGGCAGGGCCGAACACTCCGCGGCGACGAACCTCGATGAGGACGCTGGGGAGAGAGCACGTGAAATGTATCAGGCTTGACAAAATGTTATATATGACATTGGGCTTTAATATACATGTAGTTGTTTGCTGTCTGACTACTAGTACTATCAAAAGGCTCCATGTGTTTCAATGGAGCTCTGGCTGAAAAAGGCTCTATATGTGTCGATGGAGCCTGAGCGAGGGGGCCCTAGTTTCAGGTCGAAGGAGAGAGTTGGGCCTCTCTGTCTTTCTAGAAGCTGAGGCCATAATAACAAAAACCAGATGTAAGCCATACCATAAGGTATTGTCACGTGCTAATGTATGGATTTTGCATTATGTGTGTGCGTAAATTTTGCCTTAAAAAGCTGAAGCATCTCGGACTTCAGAGAGAGATTCCACATTGGCTTCTGGGTCTCTGCAGCAAGGGCTTTAAGCGCCATCTTTAATAATAGTGTCTAGAGAGCTTTCGTCATCCCACCTACACAACTGAGAATAAACAACACACGCAAGTGACGGCGGGAGGAGGAGAACGACGCTGGTGCGAGAGGCACCAGAGGAAGGAGCGAGTCCCGAGCTGTGATGCCCAGGCCCTGACCCCTGTTACACAGCAAGGCTGCGCCGTTCGACCCAGGCGGCTGAGGATGCTCACACTGCCCTTAATGACAGCCAGTTGGTTTTCATCTGGCTGGCAGCCTAAGCGTCCTTAAAAAGAGCTGAGTTTGTTTGTTTGTTAGGAGAATGTATTCATGATGGTAGAGGGGGATATTAGTGCAAATGACATGGGTAATATGCACATCTGTGAAGGCACCATTAATGCTGAATGATATATATATATATACATGTTTAAGCAACATATGTTGCCATCCAGATGACGTCTTTTTCAGAGAAGGCTTTGATCATTTCAGCAAGGCAGTATCAAACCACCCTATAATAATTAGTGACCAGACCCCTGTTTCACTCAAGTGAAATATAAATCATGTGCATAAATCTTTCGGATGTATTAACTTTTCTCCTAAAAGTTTTAGAATTTGATAGTTATATCAGAAAAGAGTGGGCATCCTTCCTAGAAATAATTGATTCTCCAGAAACTTCACCAACACTACTTTGGGAAACTGGGAAAGCCATGTTAAGAGGCAAAATAATATCCTACTCCTCCTATAAGAAAAAGAAAGATACAGAAAATGAATCTAATCTACAACAAAAAAATTAAGGAACTATAAGATGTTAAACAACCCCACAGAAAAATTGAAAATGAGCAAAGAAAATGTAAGGCACGATACAATCCACTATCCCTTATTGGCAGAATATCTACAATAAAAATGAACATATTACCAAAAGTAAACTACTTTTTTCTCAGTGGTTCCAAATCAACCTCACTCTACCTGTTTCAAAACCTTAGGTTCTATTATCTCCAAATTTTACTGGAAAAATAAACCACCTAGAATCAAATTAGTCACATTACATATGCATAGAACCTACGGAGGTCTCAAAGCCCCCAGTTTCCAACAATATGTCCTAAGAAATCATTTATGATATATAATAAAATGGGTAAAGCCTATTCAAATGGTTGGGAAAAAAGGCCATATATTACAGCAGCATGGCTCCATATTAAAAGAGTCCGGGTACCAGTCATAATGCATCGTGCACATTATGAAATGAAAAATTCTGCAAAGGAGACTCTGAACTGATGAGCAGCTGAAATCCTATATCAACACTTACAGGGTGCAGTTAAAAGAACAGGTGATGAAATACAGTGGTGAACATGCCCCCATTCCAACTTTTTTGGAACTTGTTGTTAGCATCAAATTTAAAATGGGTATATATATTTAAAAAAAAAACAATAACATTGTTGGTATATTTTCTTTGTAGTATTTTCATTTAAAATGTGGTTTACATGATTTGCAAATCATTATGCAAATAATACTAGCAGTAACTTGTCAGAAATAATAATGGTAACAAAAAAAAGTCCATGTTCAAGTTGATTCTTGCAATTCATTAGTAACTATCACAGTGATCTATGACTTTTTTACCAACTAGAAAATCAACATATAAATTAGATTTTAGTATAGTTTGTTACTATAATACTGCTTATTACAGATCTGTAAAGTGCTACTGGGACTCAAATGGGCTTTATGAATCTACTTTGACCTGTGGCCACACTGTGGCAGCCCTGAGTTAGGTTGTTTTTGGACACGTCTTAAGATCTAATGCATTCGGCTGCAGCCTGTGAGTGGTGAGCTGCAGAATATTGAAATAGTGAGGTTTGAGTTTTCTGACTCACCTGTTTTGCTACAGCAGTGATTGAGCGCTGCAGCCCAAAGTGGAACATGCAAAGTCCACACAGTGGTATTTGACTCATGATGCTGTATATTTTTAGACTGCAATGCACATTTTCAACATTACAGCTGAACATTTGCTGATGTTGTCTGGCAGGATTGCGAAGCTGAATGTGTGAAATAGAAATGCAAGTGGGTTAACGTCTGTTCTAAGTGGGTTTGGCTTTGTGGTGAATGTTCCTGCTCAAAGCTCTCTGTGGCTTCAACACACCCTGCACTCATAACATACACGAGTGAAAGTAGTGTTTTATTTATTTATTTATTTTCTTGAGGTTTTGATTTAGCAATGAAATACTGACAACATTTTGGGTTAAAAATTCTGACCAGCTTTTGTGGTGACTGGGAGAAGGGTAGGGTTGGGATTTTGGGGTTCAGTTCTTTGACCAACCACTGGGTGCAATGAGTGCCAAGACCAGAAAAGTAAGGGAGAGTTTGCCTGATTAAAAGAATTAGACGTTTTTCAGAACGCTCCCACTTCTTCTTTGGGGTCATCACTCTACGTCGAAGTAACTGATAGGGCTGGATGAGTTTTACCTGAGGAGGTGCTGTGATTCCAGGGATCACTGATGAGATCCATTTTAATCCATAGCTATAGTTTTTACAAGTCTGCTGAGTAAGAATTCCCAAGTGAATTCGGCTCTATAGATTGTTATAATTTGTTAATTATTAATGGACATCAGCACATGTGTAACGGGGAGAGAGGAGGCAGACGCATGTGCTGAGATAAGCGAGATTTATTAAGTGCAAATCCAGAATCAGGGTCATAACGGTCCAAGGTCATAAAGCCGACACGGATAGAATGGGGTTCAGTACCCCCCCCCAAAGACACGCACACAGAGGCGTGCCCTACAGAACAAAAAAAGACAAGAAAGCAAAACCCAAAAACAAAGACAGAACCAAACTAAACAAGGACAGGCACAGACACAGAAGCCAGAGCAGAGGCAGAAACAGGCACAGACGCAGAAACGGGCAACAGGAAGAGACACAGACGGAGACACACAAGACACAGGAATAGACGAAACAAAATGAGGACGAAAAATGGAGGGACGATGAGGAGGCACAACACAAAACGACGCCAAACGAGAGACGACCGGAGACACAGGATGAGGGAAACAAGAAGGCAAGACAGACCATGCAAAAGACAGGGGAACAGGAACCAAGAAAGACACAGGAACAGAAACGAGTACAGAAACAGAAACAGGAACAGAAACAAAAGGAGACACAGGAATGGGAACCACAACAGGAACGGGAACCGACACAGACACAACAGCAGGGAACAGGACAAAACCAGGGACCGAACAGGGCAGAAACAAAGGAACAGAAACAGACACAGGAGGCACAGAAGGACCACAGGGAACAGAGACAGGAGAAACAGAAGGCCCAGGGGGAACAGACACAGGCGAGGGCGGGATGGGCGGGAACAAAGGGGCTGTAAAGTCACGGGGGCAGGCGGGTCTGCTACGACGTCCACGGGGGCAGACGGGCCTGCTACAATGTCCACGGGGGCAGGCGGGCCTGGTACGACATCCATGGGGGCAGGCGGGCCCGCTACGACGTCCAACGAGACTGGCGGCGGGTCCGGAGGCACGGCAACTGGTGGTGGGTCCGGAGGCGCGGCGACTTGCCTCGGGGTGCGGCCACGGAATCAGGAGCTCCAGGTGGGGATATCGTAACAGACAGACACAGGACCCACTCGGCTGCTCCCAAGGCTCTCTCAAGCAATTGACATCTCGCAGTGGCGCTTGATAGCGAGCCGAGTACCATAGAAAACACAAGGCGGGTAGGTCCTTTGCCTTCTTACGAGACCAGCGAGATGCTCGTGTTCCCTCAGCGGCAGGGGATTTGCTGTCTCCGGCTTGGTGGCGTTGGGACATGTCAAACTCGGGCTTGTGCATATATCAGAAGGCATTAACTCGTGTTTAGTTTTATGATATGACATGAGTCAGAACACATTGGGAGGTCGGAGCTTACTTGGGAGATACATGATGCATGTTCTCTGTTTGTAACCTCTCCAGAATTCTGTAATAAAACTCAACTTCAAACTTCAACTTCAGTCTGATCTACTCGTCTCATTCTTTGCATCAACGAATGAAATACACAAGGACGTCAGATAACAGGAAATACCTCGAAGCTAATAGTAGTAGACCCTGGGATTAGCACACCACACATGTGGTTCATCTGGTCAGATAAGCAGAGCCATTGTCTGGAAAACGGGGGGAGTTGGTAAACACAGGGAATACCTTAAGCTGACCTTGCAGACGCGCTCACGTCTCGAGTGCATCCTTAAACTTTTATGATGTGGATTGGTGAGATGGCCTAACACACACATTTGGAGGCTTGATGGAATCTACTGATATCTTGGGTAAGGAAGGAGCTGTCATGCGACTATATAAAAGGGAGTCAGATGAGAAGGGGTCAGAGCTTACTTGGGAGATACATGATGCATGTTCTCTGTTTGTAACCTCTCCAGAATTCTGTAATAAAACCATTTGTTTCACTTCAGTCTGATCTACTCGTCTCATTTGTTTTGCATCAACGAACACGCAGGACTGGTTTCGTCCACAACGTGAATAGTGAAGTGACACTGAGTGACTAAAAGAGGTATATTTTGTGTGTTTTGCTGGGAATTGGTGAACTCAACTCAACTCAAATTTATTTGTAAAGCACTTTAAAAACAACAGAGGCTGCAACAAAGTGCTGAACACTGCAGGTATAAAACAGACATATAGAACAGTAAACCAATAAAACCATACCAATAAAATAATATAAGCTATAAACAGTAAGAAAGTAAATATAAATAAAACCATACACAAATAAGATGCAGGAATAAAAATTATGTTAATTGAAAAGCCAAGGAATAAAAGTAGGTTTTGAGGCTGGTTTTAAAAGTTGACAAAGAAGAGGCCTGTCTAATAAAAACTGGCAGTTCGTTCCATAATTTCAGATCTGCTATTGAAAAGGCTCGATCCCCTCTGAGCCTAAGCCTAGACCTCGGTACCTCCAGGAGTAGCTGATCAGCTGACCGGAGGCACCGTGTGGGCACATGCAGATGGAGGAGCTCAGAGAGGTAAGGCGGGGCAAGTCCATTTAAGGATTTAAAAACAAATAAGAGAATCTTAAAAAGAATTCTAAAATGCACAGGCAGCCAGTGGAGGGAGGCCAGAATGGGAGTTATGTGCTCCCTCTTGCGTGACCCCGTTAGTAGCCGGGCAGCTGCGTTCTGCACCACCTGGAGACATTTGAGGGAGGACTGGCTGACTCCAAAATAAAGTGCATTACAGTAATCCAGCCTGTAGTATATAAAGTATATATTTACTTCAGCGGAACCACTCCACTAGCTATTGAGTTTACCTATAGGTTACCTGTCAGTGCAGTGATATGTGTACATTGAGACTACAGTGAAGCTCAGTAAAAGTCATGTTCATTCTACCTCCGAGTTGAATCATTTATTCATGTTTACTTTGTTGAGTAAAGACACAACAAATTGGCGACGAGTAAAACCGGACCCTAAACAACTGCACGAAATGAAAAGTTAAACCGGAGGGAAGGAGAAACAAAGAGGAGATGAAATGAAACCTAGCAAAGGATCCGTGAGTAACAGTGCATAGGACACAGTGAAAGGATAAACGGATAAGATCTGGATTTCATGTCCGAAATGGCTTACGTTGGGAAAGTAGAGGAGTTTGATAGCACAAATGAAGACTGGGAATCATACATAGAGCGAGTGGAGTTATACTGCGACGCTAATGATATCGAGGATAACAAAAAAAGTTCCGTCCTCCTCAGTCTAATGGGAGCTAAAACCTACGGTCTACTGCGTAATCTCCTGAGCCCCGCGAAACCGTCGAGCAAGTCATACAAAGATATTGTTGAGACGTTGCAGAAGCACTTAAACCCCGCACCATTAGTGATAGCGGAAAGATTCAGATTTCATAAACGGAATCAAACAATGGATGAAAGCATATCTGAGTATATGGCCGAACTGCGCAAACTCTCGCAGCATTGTGACTTTAAAGATGGGCTTAACGATGCCTTAAGAGTTAGATTGGTATGTGGCATTCACTGTACAAGCACACAGAAAAGGCTACTGTCAGAAAAAGAGCTAGATTTGAAGAAAGCATTCAAACTAGCTATCTCAATGGAAACAGCAGCTAAGGGTGCATCAGAGCTACAGAAGAAAACCCTAGAAAACAAAGTACATCAAATGTCCTTGAATGGGAAAAAGCAAAAATGCTACAGGTGTGGTAAATCCTCTCACCATGCAAACGACTGCTGGTTCAAAGAAAAGACATGTAGGAAATGCCACAAACAAGGCCACATAGAAAGAGCATGCAAAACAGACCAAACTAATACCTAAAAAGAAAAATCTGGAAAGAGCAAAGGTTTTAAACCTAAATTAAAGGCCAAAGCAAATGAAATGCACAAAGTAACAGAACATTCAGATAACACACACAGCAGTGAGGAAGATGACTTGTCATGTTTAGAGCTGTATAGCATAACTGAAGAAGACCGGAAAATAACATGGGTCACGACAACAGTGTCTGGAGTGAAACTTAAAATGGAACTGGACATAGGTTCAGCCTTGTCAGTTATCTCTAAGACCGACTATTTCTCACTTACCACTGAAAAAGACATCAGTGATGTTAAAAATGTACACAGGTGAAAAGGTGTCACCCAAAGGGAAACTTAAAGTGGATGTGGCCTAAGGTGACCAAACACACAAGTTAGAGCTCTATGTCCTGAAAACCACAGGCCCAGCTCTACTAGGATGTGAATGGCTGAGAAGAATTCAGCTTGATTGGCATGCAATAAAAGCCCTGAATATCTCAACAAACCGCAAGAGCTCCACCCGCAGCCCTGACCAGAGACTGTCACAGATGTTGGAGGCTAATGCACACGTGTTTGAGAAAGGCATTGGTAAACTTAAACACCTAAAGGCCAAAATTGAACTTGAAAAAGATGCCAACCCAAGATTCCACAAAGCGCGCCCAGTGCCGTATGCACTACGTCCTATGGTAGACGCCGAACTGCAGAATTTGGAGGCATCTGGCATTCTCTCAAAAGTTGACTGGAGTGACTGGGCTACGCCCATTGTTCCCGTGATGAAGAAAGGAAAAAGTGAAGTGCGTATATGTGGGGACTTCAAGGTGAGCATTAACCTGGTGCTGCGCACAGTGCAGTACCCCCTTCCACGAATCAAAGACATCTTCTCATCATTGGCTGGTGGGGAGAAGTTTTCTAAGGTCGACTTGTCACAGGCCTATCTCCAGATGGAAGTGGAGGAGTCAAGCAAAAAGTTCCTAACCATCAACACCCATAAGGGACTTTACCAATACAATCGACTTGTGTTTGGTGTTGCTTCAGCTCCAGCCATCTGGCAAAGAGCCATGGATCAGGTGCTCCAGGACATACCTGGAACACAATGCTACCTGGATGATATTATCATAACAGGAAAAGATGATGATGATCACTTCCAGAACCTGAGCAAAGTACTCACCAGGCTGAATGAGTACAGTCTACGGGCAAAGAGAGAGAAATGTGAGTTTTTCAAAAGAGAAATCTCATACTGTGGACATGTCATTGAAAGCACGGCTTACATAAATCACAAAACAAAATTGAAGCAGTACTGAAAGCACCTAAACCTGAAAATATGTCACAATTGAGATCGTACCTGGGTCTCGTCAACTATTACCACAAGTTTCTACCAAACCTTGCTTCAGTGCTGTATCCACTAAATGCGCTACTGCAGACAGGAGTGGAATGGCGTTGGTCAGAAAAATGTGAAAGGGCATTTGCAGAAACAAAAAGACTAATAACATCTGACGAGGTACTTACCCACTATGATCCATCCAGACCAATCCGTCTAGCATGTGACACGTCCCCGTACGGCATTGGTGCAATCTTATCACACACAATGGATAATGGACTTGAACGCCCAATTGCATTCGCTTCAAGGTCCCTTTCAAGTGCTGAACGCAACTATGCACAGATAGATAGGGAGGCCCTTAGCCTGGTATGGGGTATCAAAAAGTTCCACCATTATCTCTATGGCCAAAGGTTTACCTTAGTGACTGATCATCAGCCCCTAGTGTCAATATTCAATCCACGGAAAGGAGTCCCAGTGATGTCAGATGCGCGACTACAGCGATGGGCCCTGTTCTTAGGAGCACACTCATATGACATCGAGTTCAAGTGGACTAAACAGCACTGCAATGCTGACGGTTTGTCGCGCCTCCCACTGTCAACATCTATAGAAGAAATTCCATCAAAAGGTGACCCGGCTGAAATATTCCACACAACACTGATAGACCAGCTGCCAGTTACAAAAAAACACTTTCCAAGGTGTATGACATCACAGTACAAGGTTGGCCTGCCCATGGGAATCCATGTTTTCCTGAGTTTTTGGCAAGACGTGATCAGCTGTCAGTTTGCCAGGGAACCTTGATGTGTGGATCACGTGTGGTAGTGCCCTCCAAGCTTCGCACCAGAGTGTTGGACAGTCTACATGAGGGTCACGTAGGTATGGTGAAGATGAAAAGCCTGGCCCGTAGCTACGTATGGTGGCCAGGGATAGATAAACAAATTGAGGACATCACCAAAACCTGCCCAGGATGCCAGAGCATTCAAAACGCACCGCCACAGGCTCACCTACATCCGTGGGAATGGCCGTCTGCACCCTGGCAGAGTGCGCACATTGATTTTGCTGGCCCGTTCATGAACGCAATGTTTCTCATAGCTGTGGATGCTCACTCAAAATGGCCAGAAGTAGTCCCAATGAAATCAACAACATCCGAAAAGACTATTTCTGTTCTGAGAACCATCTTCGCCAGGAATGGCCTGCCTGAGCAAATTGTGAGTGACAATGGCCCACAGTATACTTCTGAAGAGTTTCAAGATTTCATGAAAAAGAATGGTATCAAACATTTCAAGTCAGCACCTCACCATCCAGCAACAAATGGGTTAGCAGAACGGTTCGTACAAACATTTAAAAAGTCCATAATAGCAATGACAAAAGAAGACATCTCTCTTCAACACAAAATTGACAATTTCCTTCTGGTGTACCGCAATTCTGTCCATGCAACAACCAATCAGACACCTGCAATGCTGTTTATGAACAGACAGCTGAGATCTCGCATTGACCTTCTGAAGCCAAGCCAAACCTGAGGAGAGAAGTGCAGAAAAAACAGTTCAGCAGTTTTTCGGGTGAAACGGCAAGAAGCTTCGATGTGGGACAGCAGGTACTGGCACGTGATTACCGAGGGGACAAGTGGTCACCTGGATAGTCACTTGGAGCGGCCCTCTGATGTACGACGTGGACACTGGTGAGCACACACGGAGACGTCATGTGGACCAGCTGTTGAATGCTCAACCACAGACACTGGCGCAACCAGCATATCCACCTGATCTTGGAACCAACACCGACCACAGTACAGTGACACCCACAGTTACAGAGGAAGTGCCCCTTACAGAGAGCACTCCACAAGTTCCGAGACGTAACCCCGAACGACTCAGGGCACCACCGAAAAGATTGGATTTGTGAGTTCACTTATGGACTGGGGAAAAAAAAAAAAAAAAAAGTTTCAACATATGCCAACTGAATAACAGATTGTGTTAAATGCATTGACAATGTTATATGTCACTTTAGTTATGTAGCATTAATCTAAAAGGGGAGGATTGTAGTATTTAAAGTGGATGTATTTACTTCAGCGGACCCACTCCCCTAGCTATTGGGTTTACCTATAGGTTACCTGCCAGTGCAGTGATATGTGTACATTGAGACTACATTGAAGCTCAGTAAAAGTCATGTTCATTCTACCTCCGAGTTGAATCATTTATTCATGTTTACTTTGTTGAGTGAAGACACAACACAGCCGAGATGCAATGAAGGCATGGATTACTGTTTCAAAGTGCTCATGTGCTAAAATGGACTTCACCTTCGCCACTTGCCTTAAGTGATAAAAGCAGGACTTCACTACTGCGCCAATCTGGTGATCCAGTTTAAAATCACTGTCCATTTTAAAACCCAAGTTAGAAATTACTTTCATCTCATACTGCTTAAGGGGGCCCAATTCCACAAGAGTGTGGGTTCCACAGAAACCACTGGAACACCATCACTTCTGTTTTATCTTCATTAAAATTTAAAAAGCTTACTGACATCCAGGCTTTAATGTCCTCGAGACATAAGAGAAGAGGTTTAATAGAAAAGGCATCTTTCTTCTTCAATGGGACATAAATCTGGGTGTCATCAGCATAGCAATGGAAAGCGATGCCATGTTTTCTTAAAATGGAACCCAGTGGGAGCAGATAGAGAGAACAGTAAAGGTCCTAAAACTGAGCCCTGTGGAACCCCATATGACAGAGGAACAGAGGAGGATTTTGAATTCGCCAGCTTCACACACAGGGTTCTATCTGACAAATATGACCTAAACCATTCCAAAGCCACCCCGCAAATGCCCACCAAATTCTGCAATCTGGATATTAAAATGTTGTGATCCACTGTGTCAAATGCTGCAGTGAGATCTAACAACAGAAGCATCACATGATCACCAGAGTCATTGGACAGGAGGATATCATTAAAAACCCTAATAAGTGCTGATTCTGTGCTATGACAGGTTTTATTACCAGACTGAAAAACCTCCAGGATATTTTGTTCATCCAAATAGGATTTCAGCTGGGCATAGATCACTTTTTCCAATATTTTTGAGATAAAAGGCAGCTTGGAAATGGGCCTGTAATTAACCAGAAACCCCTCCCATCATCTGACGAGGTGACGGGATAAGGACTGGGTTGAAAGCCCCTGGGATTGGTTAGAGGCCCTGAGGTTCGAGTCCTCTAAATTAACGGGTTAGAGGCCCTGAAGTTCAAGTCCTCTAAATTAACAGGTTAGAGGCCCTGAGGTTCTACTCCTCTAAATTAGCGTTGTAGAGGCCCTGAGGTTCGAGTCCTCTAAAGCAACGGGTTGGAGTCCCTGAGGTTTGAGTCCTCTAAGCCAGCAGGTTGGAGTCCCTGGGGATGGTCCTCTAATGCGCTGATTCATAAAAGTTTGAAGTTCCTCACATGTGGTAAACCTAACGGTGATAACTGAGCATTGTGAGTCGAGCAAGTAAAACTTCGAAGACATCTTGGTGAGTACCAGTTTTTGATCAACATGGCTGAATATGGTAAGAGAGATTTGGAAAAGGAGCTGGATAATAAATTTGGGGTGGGTAATTGGCGATGGAAAACACTAGAGGAACAAATAATGATTTTGGCGAAAGCATTTTATGACCTAGAGACAGACCCGAAAAAAGTGGAAAAAGCTGAAGAAGGAAACGGAGAAAGTGGATGCTGGACAAGGAGCAGTCACCACAAGATCAGATTTCCCTAGGACAGGCTCTAAATGATTTCACAGCCAGGGCGACAAAGGAAGTAGATGAGGCTAAGGCGGAACATGGAAAGGCAGGAACGTTACCATCCTGTTCCACATGAACAAACATAAGGAAAAGGTAGACGCCAGGACAGGTGAAGTAGACAAACTGCAGTTTGAGCTGGTGAAAGCTGAGATGAGCAGCAACTATCTCTCAGTAAGAGGTTTCTCAGGGGACTCAATGACTCTGCCCAAAACTAAGCCATTAGCAGTCTCTAATGGCTCTCAGACTGTCACGCATACATTTGTTATTGCCACACAAGCACCAGTGAATTTGTGTGGACAAGATTTGCTCCATTCTGTGCAGCCCCACAGGACTGACTTTGACCTGGCCAAAAGGTCAGGTCACCAGTTGCTATGGTGAAAACAGCCCCAGCATGTACTTATGTCTGCCACAAATGATGACATGGTAGACATCTATTGGGGCCTTGTCAACGACACAACTACAGGGGTGTTGGATCTATTCAACCAGTGGAGACCATGGATTTCTCTGATGGAACTCTACGGTCCTCCTCCCGACCCCCCTCACCTCACCCTCTATTACGACCCTTCGGCGGATTTGCCCTATTATGATTTGTTCAGCATCTATGGCTAAAGCAGTGCTGGGGTTGGCTTATGTAGGAAAGCAGTGGCTAAAGCAGTGCTCACGGGTTGGCTTATGTAGGAAAGGTACAGATGAGGGAGAACTTGAAAGGATGGTGGTATCCATTTTTAACAGCGATAGCCACACACGTAGTAGAATGTGAAGTATGTAATGTAAAAAAATGTGGGTAAAACCTGCAAACCAGGGGTAGGAAAATTCCCTAAGCCCAATGGCCCAGGGGGAACTTATTCAGATTGATTACACGGATATGATTCACACAGTCAGGAAGTACAGGTATCTGTTAGTTGTCGTGGACAAATTTTCAGGTTGAGTGGAAGCATTCCCCATTATGTGGAAAGATAAGTAAATCAGTCTGTAAAATGTTGATCAATCAGTGGATTCCCCAACACGGGTTTCCCAAAAGGATTCACTCAGATAACAGTACTCACTTCACAAGTAATGCCTTGGCATGGGTAGAGCAAGTACTAGGCCTGAAACATGCGTACGGCTCAGTGTATCATCCACAATCTCAAGAGAAAGTGGAGCGCATGAACCAAACACTGAAATCAAAATTGAACAAAATTGTACATTCTACAGGGCAAAATTGGCTAGATGCCCTATCAATTGTACTGATCAGTGTCAGATGCTCTGTAAACAGACCTACAGAGTTCACGCCCTTTGAGCTGATGACAGGTATGTCTTTTCCGGGGGCCCATACCGTGCTAGCGTGTAAAGACATACAAAATAAATCTCATCAAGCCTACTTTAACGAGCTGAAAGCATTGTGTCAAGCTTACTTTGTGCAGGTCCGTTCCAAGGGGGAACCAGAAACCAACACCCCTCCAAAGATAGCACTTTCTGAGTGGGTCTGTCTGAAGGTCATCAAGTGGAAGTGGTGCCTACAGGACCCTACAGAGTGGTCGAGCGAACGTCTCACGCCATTCGGCTGAACAGCAAAGGCCCCGCCTGATACCACCTCTCCCAGTGCAGACCAGCGCACCCACCACAGGCAGAGAAGGAGTCCCAACCCAACGGGGCAGAATAATCCCCGGGGACAGAGGCACAACAGGGAAAGTCTACCCTGCCTCCAGCACAGAAGGGCCAACATCTGGCGAAGAGCACCTTTACACATATAGTTAATCATTTTTTGTTAGCTTTTAGGGGTAACATGGGGTTGTTCGGTAATGACAGAACACGGGGGTGTAGGAGACTCTCCTCGGGAGACAGGAAGGGACCTGGAGAAAACAGGAAATGGGTTTTATATGCGGGCATTATTATTTCATGTATGGTTGGCGATAGTATCACCCAAACAACTCATTATCTCGGCATGGACACCTCCATTGCCCCGAACCACAATACAGCACCACTGGACATGGTTAAAATTAGAAGTAGACAATCAACTACGAACAAAGGCCATTGTATTAGTAGATAAATGTAAAAATCCACAATTCCCCCTTTTGAATTGTAGCTATGGGGGAATAGAATTAGACTACACCCTAGGCAGCTCCACAGCATGGACATTCGAGTTGTGTGACGTCATCAATCGTGCAGGTCAGAATTCATTATATAGAGGTTATGATGTTTATCTTTGCTGGGATCTGCAGGTCATGACTAAGTGTGGGTTTGGCTGGAGCTGGGATGATAGGTGGTGTAAGTACTGGCACTCAGTGATAAAATACTCGGGTAGATGGCAACCCACCTTAGCTGCAAGAGACGCTTACACTCATAAGACAGATTGGGAACACATTTCATTTCAATGAGACTTTAGCGAGACTCAAAATCCGTTGATCTCATCTATTAATTGGGGGAAATCGATTATGGATGCGCATTGGGGTAGTATTGGTCGCTCTCCATACCTCATATTAGGAGTAGATGTATTGGGCAGGGACCCATTGGGGTTAATTAAAATAAACATGCGCAATAAAGCTGTATCAGCACCGGTTAATAGTACAATCATTAAATCTACCCTCACCACCCAGGAGGTAAGTGATCCAGGGCTTATGGGGTTAGACTACACTAAGTAGTCATCGGCTGATATTGTTAAATTAACCACAGGATATGTAGGGGATAATTTGTGGCTCAAATGGTTAGCAGCACAGGCTAGGGAATCTGGGGGGCACAGAATACGTGTGAGGACTGACCTTTCAGGGGAAAGGTCAAAAGGGGGAATTGTGGATTTTTACATTTTTAGTAGCATACTTTTAAGCATTAATATGGAAGCATTAACATTGTGCATATATCAGAAAGCATTAATATCAGAAGGCATTAACTCGCGTTTAGTTTTATGACATTCGCATGGCAGGGCAGGTGAAGAACAGACAGAACGTGACAAATATGCAGATGTACGCAATAACAGGAAACCAGCCAAGGCCAAAAACAGAAGTAGGTCTGTGCTTAACCATTAGAACATGAGGTTCTTGCATCCATATATGGTAAACCATATGTGCACTGCACCCATTAAACAGGAACACACACACATTTAGGTTCAGCTTATATGCACACATATAGTCAGCTTCAGGGTACAAAAGGAGTCAGAACACATTGGGAGGTCGGCGCTTACTTGGAAGATACATGATGCATGTTCTCTGTTTGTAACCTCTCCAGAATTCTGTAATAAAACTCTGTTTGTTCAACTTCAGTCTGATCTACCCGTCTCATTCTTTGCATCAACGAACACACAGAACTGGTTTTGTCCACAACTATCTGTAATGTGGAGCGAGGAGGCAGACACATACGCTGAGATAAGCAAGATTTATTAGGGGCAAATCCAGGGTCGTGGTCAAAATGGTCCAGGGTCAAAGAGCCAATACGGACAGATTGGGGTTCAGACAAACTATAAACAGTTCAAACAGGGCAGGGATATGCAACGAAGACCGATACATTCATACAAAGACCGGCAAACACTAAGGGCAAACACAGGGCTTAAATAACAAAGGGTAACAAGGGACAGGTGAACACAATCAGGGGCGGAGCAACCAAACAGGGGGGCAGGACTTAAACCAAAACAAATGCGCATGGACAAACCAAAACAAAAAAGCACATGGAGTGGGAGGAGCCAATTGTGACACTGTCACAGCACAGCACTAGCAATGTAAATGCTAGCCAAATGTTAGGAAAGCTGGCAAATACAGTGTAAGTAATGTCTTAATGCACATTATTACATACTTCCTTTTACTGCTGGAAAAAATGAATTACATTTATGCTATTACACTTGTGTAATTACATGTGAGAGGATAGGCTGTTACCACTATTGAGATACACTTGTGTAATTACATGTGAGAGAATAGGCAGTTACCACTATTGAGATACACTTGTGTAATTACATGTGAGAGAATAGGCAGTTACCACTATTGAGATACACTTGTGTAATTACATGTGAGAGAATAGGCAGTTACCACTATTGAGATACACTTGTGTAATTACATGTGAGAGAATAGGCAGTTACCACTATTGAGATACACTTGTGTAATTACATGTGAGAGAATAGGCAGTTACCACTATTGAGATACACTTGTGTAATTACATAAGGCTGTAACAGTGGCTAAATCATTAGTAATTATGTTGTTGTTCATGTGTTGTTCACATGTACCTACACAGTTATTAGAGACACCTAATAAAGTGGGGGCCTGTCTTTTTTTTATTTCCCTTTTTGTTGACACATTTTAAAAGACAGAACAACTGAAACTGGGTGGAACTCCAGACAGTTGTGTTGACAGTAACTGTGACATATTTTGGAAAATAGAATAATTGCTGTCAGGCCAATTTTATTTAGAAAATAGGGACAAAGTACAGTCATATCAAATACAGTGCAAAGTTATAAGTAATCATACAGCCAATGGTGTGTTAAAATATAATTACATTTAATCATTTTAAATTTTAAGTTCAGCCAAACACTTTTAAATAGTAATATATGCCATTATTGTGCACTGTTATAGTCATAATAGGCTTACCTGATGTAATTTGATAGCACACTAAATGTAGCAGCAGATCAGAGATATAGTATTAATGTAAAGGACAGCTGTGTGTATTAAACCCCTAAAGCAGCCCGTTTATGTAATGTGCTGACTGAATAACCAGATGCGAGCGGCTGATTATGTACAAATACACTTTGGCCAATGGAAACGGGAACACAAGGCCAAAATCAACACTGGAAAAAACTAACACTATGGGTGTTTGCTTATCCAAAAATATGTTCTGCTAGACAGAAGAACTCACACTAGACATTGTGGTAGTCTTTGAAACAATTTCTCTGTTTGTTGATGCAGAGAGGAACTGTGAATTTTTCACAGTTCATTTCAGTTTTGAGGTCCTTGCACACAGCACATTGACGTCGTTTTTCCTCCTTGACAGGCCAATGGGCGATTTGGTCGAAACGAACATCTGCACTCTGATAAACTCGAACAAATCTTGGTGGTGGCGGGGAGAACGGGCCAGGAGTTGGTGGCCTAGCCCGCCTTCTTGCTGTTCCAACTTCAACCAAGCCCTGAGCTACCAAATCCTGAAACTTGCGAAGTTTGAGTATGTTTGATCCAGTGATTCCCTGTGCCTCACAGTCATGCTGGTAAAGAAGCCATGTGTTGATTACCACAACAGACAAGAAACGCCAGAAGAGTATCATGTACCAGCGACGGGTCCTGATGGAAAATTTACAGCGTGCAAGATGTGCATCGAGCATGTCAACTCCTCCCATGGAAGTGTTATACTCCTTGATGGGTCCAGCATAGGTTGACATCAAACTGACTGCTTTAGTGTCTTGCCATTTCAAACAAACAGTGTTGGTGTTGGACTCGATTCGATAATTAGAATCAACGGCCCATCTTGGTCAGTTCTTTGTCTGTTATCAGGTTGCACTTCGACATATGTTTTTTTCGCACAGTTCCAGTGTAGTAGATTCCCTTTGCCAATAATTTCTCAATGAGGGGCATTGAAGTGAAGAAATTGTCAGCAAAAATCAGGAAATTTCTTTTTGTGCAAGCGATTCACAAAGCTTCATCACAATGTCTGCACTAACTCCTAACTGACTCTTCCTTTTTTGTTCATTGCCACCTCCTTTTCCCTGATATATGTCAAAGTCGTGCAGGAGACCAGTGACATCGCAGCGTGCCCACACTTGGAATCCCCACGGATGTGGCTTCCCTTTGATGTATTGCCTTATGCCACCAAATTTCCCTTTGTACGGCACCATCATCTCATCGATGGACTGTTTTTGGCGAGGAGCTATAGTCAGACATTGTCTCCGAAAAGAATCCAAAAATGGTCTCACTTTCCAAAGTCGATCCTTTTTTACTTCTTCACTTTCATTGTCTACAAAGTGGATGACAGAGAGTAGAAGGTTGAATCGGTTGCAACTCATCACGTCTGCCACAGGCCCATAACGAACTTCACTTTCCCAGTACTGACGTACTCCAGACATTTTAACTAATCCCATTTTGAGATACATTCCTAGAACTTGTTCTAGATCCTTCACTGAAGTGTCTACACATTTTCCATGCTTTTGAACACTGAATTTATTTGTATGCTCCACAATATTTTCCAACATATCAAGGGAAACAAAGCGTCGAAAGTAAACCAGTGGCGTGTCTGTCACGGCATGCTGGTACGACTTAACCTGTTCACCTCGAAAGTTTATGTCAGGCAACTCAAAGTCTTTCTTTCGCCACTTGTAAGTTTTGGTGGCTGGATTTGTCTCCATCTGTGGGCTGGCAGTCTTGGCAAACAGCACATCTTCATCACTGGACAAGTCATTGGAGAAGTCACTGTCTTGGCAAGAAGATTCACCACAATCTCATGCGGTTGAAACAACTCATCAGAATCGCTATCAAATTCAGGGCCAAAGTCACTAACATCAGCTTCAAGTGGCTCCAGTACTTGTTTTACAGTGAACTTTTGCTTTCCCTGTCTT
The DNA here is from genome assembly GCF_015220715.1 of Pygocentrus nattereri. NCBI lineage: Eukaryota > Metazoa > Chordata > Actinopteri > Characiformes > Serrasalmidae > Pygocentrus > Pygocentrus nattereri. The sequence continues at coordinate 9,980,959 of NC_051219.1, read as the reverse complement.
GTAAAGGGAGCGGCCATACTCCCTAAAAATAAAGAGGTATTTACTTTCTTAGTTTCTGCCCCTGTACTACCAAGGTAACTTACTAAAACATATAAAAAATGCATTTATTTCAAGGCTTTAGCCAAATACAAGACAATTTTCTATCTACAAAGGACCAATACACTCAGAGGGTCATTTTTGACCCATTGTTTTTTGAACTAGCTAATAGAAATCTTGAAGAAATCTTGTCACTGACACTGTAACTCAGCTGAGATCAATATTCACTACATAGGTGTCACTATGCAGGGGTCGGAAGTGACACTCTGGGCTATTGAGGTTATATTTTATTTTTTTAAATGTTTGCTCATTTTGGATGGCAGCCATTAACCACAAACCAAATTTGACCCTGTGGATTCTCCAAAAACAACCTTAGTCAAAAGTCAGGCCAGAGTCAAAAAATGCAGATCAAACCAACAAGCAGAAGTACCAAGGGATAAGACAAAGGCCGAAGTCGGAGTAAACGAAGCAAAAAGGTCAAAACACGGAATTACAATCAAACAGGTAGAAAACGCTCAGTAGTCTCAGAGAAACAATACCTTGCAAAGATTCTAACTAAACCCCGGGCTAATATACTCTAAGCTACCTGTCACATGACACACATACACAGGTGAAAATACTTGATGGTCAGGAGATTGAGAGCTCTGATAGGAGCACTGTGGAGAGTTTGAAGTCACGTGAGATTCCACTGAATCCTGGTTAATGGAGTTCTCTCCCAGATGGGAGTCCGAGTGCGGAAGTGCAGTCACCTGATCTCCTAGAGTATTCTGGGAGATGAAGTCTGTGTGCTCCGTAGAGGGAGCCGAATGCGTGACAGTTTATCTGACCCTGTATTAAACTAAACCTCTAAGCTGATGACAACTTTCCACATAGCATGAGCCAAACATAAACCTGTTTTCTGTTATCCCACTGTTGCATCCCTCTGCAGTGGATCATATCAGTATATTTTTACTCCGTCCCCTCATTATTCCCATCACCCATGTCTTGTCACGTGTCGTGGTAAAATCAGTTAATCAAATACTCAGACACGTGGAGCCTTTGAGTAACATTTACTGAGAGCAAACAGGTGCAAGCATTCACATGCCAGGTCAGAAGTGCTCTGGCCGCAGGCAGAGAAACCTGGGTTATATATATGATAAGTTAGGGCACGCCTGTCCCTTAAAAGGTTACAATTCATTTCATTGGCACAGAAAGACACAAACAAACGTTCAGTGGGGTCAAGTTTAACCTTGGGTAGGAAGCCGTTGAGACAGCACGTATGTCACTTCTGGGCCCATGCTGTGTGTGCTCTGCTTCACACGTTAATAGCCACTGTGGTTTCAGCTCACTTTCTGTTGCTGGATGGCCCTCATTCGCACACACACACACACACACATCCTGGAGCTTTTGGCTTCGTACATATACTTACTTTGAGTTATCTGCAGGATCATAATGAGAAAGAAGCAAATATGGCAGGGCCGGCTTTATTTAGCATTGTAAGCGAAGCAAATATTTGCCTTCACATCACGTCAGTTTGTCTCCGTGTGAATGTTTAGCTCTGGGTTTCTTATATATTTATTTCATGCAGTTCCTAGTGAAACAGCTATTTCCTCATGTGCCTCACCATTTCTTATTTCTATTTATCTGCCTTAGTCTGTCTGTTTGTTGATGATTATTGACTTGACTGCTTTGCACCCGTCTTTCTGTGTATTATCAAAACAAGACAGCAAGGGGATGTTTTTAAGAAAGAAAGGGAAAAACTGTTTAAACACTAACTTCAGGCATGTCATTGAGTTTTCATTTAGGCTAATGATTATTATTCAGAAACTAATATGAATGACTCTTTAATTACCATCATGACAATATATGTAGTTATTAGATTGAAGATGGGAAGGTGTTGTTAAGAAATTCCTGATTTAAAGACGTGAAAAAAGCCTTCTGGAACTTATCTGAACAAGGAAGCTTAGTTACTCAGTTCTTACGAACAAGAACCGTTGTATAAAGTATTATAGTATATACCGTTACTATGAAGTATTATAGTATAAACCATTAGTATATGGGCCAAGCGGGTCGTGGCTTCAGCGGTTGTTGAGGCAAAAACTCAGGTGTGGGAGGAGTTTGGTGAGGATATGGAGAAAGACTGTCGACAGGCACCGAGAAGGTTCTGGCAAACCGTCAATTTCTTGGAACAGCCAAGCGGTGGAGGGTGTCCAGTATGGTGGCCTCAGGATTTCACGTCTGCTTTTTGCGGATGATGTGGTCCTGCTGGCGTCATCAGCCCAGGACCTCCAGGTCTCTCTGGACCAGTTTGCAGCCAAGTGCGAAGCGACTGGGATGAAAATCAGCACCTCTAAATCTGAGACCATGGTCTTCAGTCGGAAAAGGGTGGAATGGTCTGTCCAGGTCGGGAGTGAATTCTTGCCCCATGTGGAGGAGTTTAAATATCTCGGGATTTTGTTCATGAGTGAAGGAAGGATGGAGCGAGAGGTTAACAGGTGGTTTGGTGTGGCGTCTGTAGTATTGCGGACCCTATATGGGTCCGTCATGGTGAAGAAAGAGCTGAGCCAGAAGGCGAAGCTGTCAATTTACTGGTCAGTCTACGTTCCGACTCTCACCTATGGTCACAAGCTTTGGGTAGAGAACGAGATCGCGGATACAAGTGGCTGAAATGAGTCGCTGGGATCTCTCTTAAACATAGAGCAAGAAGCTCGGCAATTCGGGAATGGCTCGGAGTAGAGCCACTGCTCCCCCACGTTGAGTGAAGCCAGTTGAGATGGTTCGGTAAGGATGGCCTCTGGATGCTTCCCTAGGGAGGTGTTCCAGACATGTCTGACGGGGAGGAGACCCCGGGGAAGACCCAGGACACGTTGGAGGGATTATATCTCTTGCCTCAGTATCCCTCCCGAAGAGCTGGAGGAGGTGGCGGGGAGAGGGAGGCCTAGGACTCTTTGCTTAGGCTGCTGCCCCTGCGACCCGGACTCAGATAAGTGGTTGAGGATGTATGGATGGAACATTAGTATAAAGTATTATAGTATATACCGTTAGTGTAAAGTATTATAGTACAAAGTGGGAAAAGCAGGTGGGGCAGTGATTTATTAGATTAGTCTATGATTATGCAGCAGCAGAAGCAGCATGAGAGGGTGAGGATTGCACAGAGTGGTACAGCAAGAAGCTCAATGATGGTCAAGCCGGTCCAGAAGGTGGGCACCTGATCAAGGCAGAAGAGGCTGCAGCATCAGACTCACAGGATGGGCAGCTGTTCAACTTGGCAAAGAAAGGAAAACACACAGAGAGTCAGTTCTATAATGAGTGACTGATCACAGATTACAGTATAACAGAGCAGCAGAGAATCCATCACCAATTGGTCACACAGTCTGCAGCCCAGTGAAGCACATTTGCTGGTATGTGCCATGAGCACTCAACAATGATATGTGGCAGGAAGTCGTGTGAAGTTGAAGTTGTCTGTGCACGTGGTGGGCGCCAAGATCCTACTTTCGTTTCTTCTGAGACCTTAAGTCTCAGTTTCATTTCTCTGCAGCTCATAAACGGATTCATCTGTGCTCATATTACACTCCCTGTCACGCTCAGAGCTCAGGGTACAGGATGGCATATTCACTACACAAACAAAGCTTTTGTAGATTTGACTCAAGATAAATCCAAATCTTTCAGCTTCTTTAAAAACATTATAAAAAAGGGGTTTGCATCTATTTAGCTTGCTACTGTTTGTTAATCCATTTTCTCATAATATAATAATAAAAAAGTAATGACTTTTTTTTTTACAGTGGGACCACAGTTTGACCAAATTTGGTAGTGGTTCATATATAATCATATAGAGATATTTGTTTATAATGGCCTTATTTACTTTGACTCTCTGAATTTCACTCAAGAAAAGCAAGATTTAGTTATAAAACAATGCATTTTGGAAAAAAGGCCCAAAATCTTATTGTGTTGACTTGGTCAGATTTAATCCCTATAGAACATACTTCGTGTCAGTTTTACAATGATGAGTGTAAAAATACTGACTCTTCATTTTATAAAAGGTTCTCTACAATGGTTTGTTGTTAAGCTTAGTGTTTTGCCATTTTGGGTTTGGGCCACACTTTATGAAGCTAATTTGGTACCTGCATCTGGTTTCATATCTTTCATTTCAGTACTTTTCAGAAAAAAAACATGTAATTTAAATAGAGGACATTTCACAAGACAAAACTTCAGGCTTAGATGTAACAGAGAGGAGGTAATAGTGAGGATGTAATAGATAGGAGGTAATAGTGAGGATGCATTAGAGAGGAGGTAATAGTGAGGATGTAATAGTGAGGATGCATTAGAGAGGAGGTAATAGTGAGGAGGTAATAGTGAGGATGCATTAGAGAGGAGGTAATAGTGAGGATGCATTAGAGAGGAGGTAATAGTGAGGATGTAATAGTGAGGATGCATTAGAGAGGAGGTAATAGTGAGGATGTAATAGTGAGGATGCATTAGAGAGGAGGTAATAGTGAGGATGCATTAGAGAGCAGATAATAGTGAGGATGCATTAGAGAGGAGGTAATAGTGAGGATGCATTAGAGAGGAGGTAATAGTGAGGATGCATTAGAGAGGAGGTAATAGTGAGGATGTAATAGTGAGGATGCATTAGAGAGGAGGTAATAGTGAGGATGTAATAGTGAGGATGCATTAAAGAGGAGGTAATAGTGAGGATGTAATAGTGAGGATGCATTAGAGAGGAGGTAATAGTGAGGATGTAATAGTGAGGATGCATTAGAGAGGAGGTAATAGTGAGGATGCATTAGAGAGGAGGTAATAGTGAGGATGTAATAGTGAGGATGCATTAGAGAGGAGGTAATAGTGAGGATGCATTAGAGAGGAGGTAATAGTGAGGATGCATTAGAGAGGAGGTAATAGTGAGGATGCATTAGAGAGCAGATAATAGTGAGGATGTACAGTGGTGTGAAAAAGTGTTTGCCCTCTTCCTCATTTCCTGTTTTTGCATGTTTGTCACACTTAAGTGTTTCGGAACATCAAACCAATTTAAACAATAGTCAAGGACAACACAAGTAAACACAAAATGCAATTTGTAAATGAAGGTGTTTATTATTAAAGGAGAAAAAAATCCAAACCATCATGGCCCTGTGTGAAAAAGTGATTGCCCCCCTCGTTAAAACATACTATAACTGTGGTTTTTAACACCTGAGTTCAGTTTCTCTAGCCACACCCAGGCCTGATTATTGCCACACCTGTTCTCAATCAAGACATCACTTAAATAGGAGCTGCCTGACACAGTAAAGTCCACCAAAAGATCCTTAAAAGCTACACATCATGCCGAGATCCAAAGAAATTCAGGAACAATTGAGAAAGAAAGTAATTGAGATCTATCAGTCTGGAAAGGGTTATAAAGCCATTTCCAAAGCTTTGGGAATCCAGCGAACCACAGTGAGAGCCATTATCCACAAATGGCGAAGACATGGAACAGTGGTGAACCTTCCCAGGAGTGGCCGGCCGCCCAAAATTACCCCAAGAGCGCAGCGACGACTCATCCAAGAGGTCACAAAAGACCCCACAACAACGTCCAAAGAACTGCAGGCCTTACTTGCCTCAGTTAAGGTCAGCGTTCATGCCTCCACCATCAGAAAAAGACTGGGCAAAAATGGCCTGCATGGCAGAGTTCCAAGAAGAAAACCACTGCTGAGCAAAAAGAACATTAAAGCTCGTCTCAATTTTTCCAAAACACATCTTGATGATCCCCAACACTTTTGGGAAAACATGATGTGGACCGATGAGACAAAAGTGGAACTCTTTGGAAGGTGTGTGTCCCATTACATCTGGCGTAAAAGGAACACTGCATTTCAGAAAAAGAACATTATACCAACAGTAAAATATGGTGGTGGTAGTGTGATGGTCTGGGGCTGTTTTGCTGCGTCAGGACCTGGAAGACTTGCTGTGATAAATGGAACTATGAATTCTGCTGTCTACCAAAAGATCCTGAAGGAGAATGTCCGACCATCTGTTCGTGAACTCAAGCTGAAACGAACTTGGGTTCTGCAGCAGGACAATGATCCTAAACACACCAGCAAGTCCACCACTGAATGGCTGAAGAAAAACAAAATGAAGACTTTGGAGTGGCCTAGCCAAAGTCCTGACCTGAATCCTATTGAGATGTTGTGGTATGACCTTAAAAAGGCCGTTCATGCTCGAAAACCCTCTAATGTAACTGAATTAGAACAATTCTGCAAAGATGAGTGGGCCAAAATTCCTCCAGAACGCTGTAAAAGACTCATTGCAAGTTATCGCAAACGCTTGGTTGCAGTTGTTGCTGCTAAGGGTGGCCCAACCAGTTATTAGGTTTAGGGGGCAATCACTTTTTCACACAGGGCCATGATGGTTTGGATTTTTTTTCTCCTTTAATAATAAACACCTTCATTTACAAATTGCATTTTGTGTTTACTTGTGTTGTCCTTGACTATTGTTTAAATTGGTTTGATGTTCCGAAACACTTAAGTGTGACAAACATGCAAAAAAACAGGAAATGAGGAAGGGGGCAAACACTTTTTCACACCACTGTAATAGAGAAGAGGTAATAGTGAGGATGTTATAGTGAGGATGTAATAGTGAGGATGCAATAGAGAAGAGGTAATAGTGAGGATGTAATAGTGAGGAGGTAATCGTGAGGATGTAGTAATGAGGATGTAATAGAGAGGAGGTAATAGTGAGGATGTAGTAGTGAGGATGTAATAGAGAAGAGGTAATCATGAGGATGTAATAGAGAGGAGGTAATAGTGAGGATGTAGTAGTGAGGATGTAATAGAGAAGAGGTAATCATGAGGATGTAATAGAGAGGAGGTAATAGTGAGGATGTAGTAGTGAGGATGTAATAGAGAAGAGGTAATCATGAGGATGTAATAGAGAGGAGGTAATAGTGAGGATGTAGTAGTGAGGATGTAATAGAGAAGAGGTAATCATGAGGATGTAATAGAGAGGAGGTAATAGTGAGGATGCTATAGTGAGGATGTAATAGAGAGGAGGTAATAGTGAGGATGTAAAAGTGAGGAGGTAATAGTGAGGATGTAATAGAGAGGAGGTAATAGTGAGGAGGTAATAGTGAGGATGTAATAGTGAGGATGTAATAGAGAGGAGGTAATAGTGAGGATGTTATAGTGAGGATGTAATAGTGAGGATGCAATAGAGAAGAGGTAATAGTGAGGATGTAATAGTGAGGAGGTAATCGTGAGGATGTAGTAATGAGGATGTAATAGAGAGGAGGTAATAGTGAGGATGTAGTAGTGAGGATGTAATAGAGAAGAGGTAATCATGAGGATGTAATAGAGAGGAGGTAATAGTGAGGATGTAGTAGTGAGGATGTAATAGAGAAGAGGTAATCATGAGGATGTAATAGAGAGGAGGTAATAGTGAGGATGTAGTAGTGAGGATGTAATAGAGAAGAGGTAATCATGAGGATGTAATAGAGAGGAGGTAATAGTGAGGATGTAGTAGTGAGGATGTAATAGAGAAGAGGTAATCATGAGGATGTAATAGAGAGGAGGTAATAGTGAGGATGTAATAGTGAGGATGTAATAGAGAAGAGGTAATAGTGAGGATGTAATAGTGAGGAGGTAATAGTGAGGATGTAGTAGTGAGGATGTAATAGAGAAGAGGTAATAGTGAGGATGTAATAGTGAGGAGGTAATCGTGAGGATGTAGTAATGAGGATGTAATAGAGAGGAGGTAATAGAGAAGAGGTAATCATGAGGATGTAATAGAGAGGAGGTAATAGTGAGGATGTAATAGTGAGGATGTAATAGAGAGGATGTAATAGATAAGAGGTAATCATGAGGATGTAATAGAGAGGAGGTAATAGTGAGGATGTTATAGTGAGGATGTAATAGAGAAGAGGTAATCATGAGGATGTAATAGTGAGGAGGTAATCGTGAGGATGTAGTAATGAGGATGTAATAGAGAGGAGGTAATCATGAGGATGTAATAGAGAGGAAGTAATAGTGAGGATGTAGTAGTGAGGGTGTAATAGAGAAGAGGTAATCATGAGGATGTAATAGAGAGGAGGTAATAGTGAGGATGTAATAGAGAAGGGGTAATCATGAGGATGTAATAGAGAGGAGGTAATAGTGAGGATGTAATAGAGAGGAGGTAATCATGAGGATGTAATAGAGAGGAGGTAATAGTGAGGATGTAATAGTGAGGATGTAATAGAGAAGAGGTAATCATGAGGATGTAATAGAGAGGAGGTAATAGTGAGGATGTAATAGTGAGGATGTAATAGAGAAGAGGTAATAGTGAGGATGTAATAGTGAGGAGGTAATCGTGAGGATGTAGTAATGAGGATGTAATAGAGAGGAGGTAATAGTGAGGATGTAATAGAGAAGAGGTAATCATGAGGATGTAATAGAGAGGAGGTAATAGTGAGGATGTAATAGTGAGGATGTAATAGAGAGGAGGTAATCATGAGGATGTAATAGAGAGGAGGTAATAGTGAGGATGTAGTAGTGAGGATGTAATAGAGAAGAGGTAATCATGAGGATGTAATAGAGAGGAGGTAATAGTGAGGATGTAATAGAGAAGAGGTAATAGTGAGGATGTAATAGTGAGGAGGTAATCGTGAGGATGTAGTAATGAGGATGTAATAGAGAGGAGGTAATAGTGAGGATGTAATAGAGAAGAGGTAATAGTGAGGATGTAATAGTGAGGAGGTAATCGTGAGGATGTAGTAATGAGGATGTAATAGAGAAGAGGTAATAGTGAGGATGTAATAGTGAGGAGGTAATCGTGAGGATGTAGTAATGAGGATGTAATAGAGAAGAGGTAATAGTGAGGATGTAATAGAGAAGGGGTAATCGTGAGGATGTAGTAATGAGGATGTAATAGAGAGGAGGTAATAGTGAGGATGTAGTAGTGAGGATGTAATAGAGAAGAGGTAATCATGAAGATGTAATAGAGAGGAGGTAATAGTGAGGATGTAATAGTGAGGATGTAATAGTGAGGAGGTAATCGTGAGGATGTAGTAATGAGGATGTAATAGAGAGGAGGTAATCATGAGGATGTAACAGAGAGGAGGTAATAGTAAGGATATATGGACACTCTCCACTGTGAATTTAAATTGGTCAACTTTTGCCAACAAAAAAGTAAAATTACTTAACAGGTTCAGGCATAAACAACTGTGTATTTGACTTGCAGTTAAGTTCGAATTGTCCGTGATCTACACTCCTACAGTAAGTGAGGTTGACTCAGCCCTGTCATTTTAAATAGGTTCAGTTGAGCTGGCAGTGCTGCACTTTTTTAAGTTCTGCTCACTCATTACATTAACTGGAATCAACCAAGTTATGATAACCCCTCATTTAATTACCCCAAATAACCTCACTTTACTCAATAACATTCAAACTCATTGCTTTAACCTGAACGCAAAACACCACCATGGTGAGAATAAAAAAACAAACATGTGAAATGAATCCAGACTGAACAGTGAGTGTAAGAATATGCACAAAAACAACAACATTGTGCTGAATTACAAAAAAAAAGAGAGCTGATTAACAGAAAGCAGAAACTAAACTGCTGAAAACACTCAGATACAAATACATGCAAGGTTTGCTTAAGTACAGGCACCCCTGGGTGTCCAGTCTTTTCCACAAAGGGAGTGGTTACTGCCGACCTTCTTTCACAATAAGCTGGACTGCACTGATTCCACTCAGTAAGTCAGTTGGTCTCATTTTTCTAAAAACAGAACATGTGAGCTCCTGCTTTGTTGGAATGAATACCTGCAGCAAATCTAATCTTTGGAGATCAGATTAGACTTGTCACTTTATATTAGCTGATACCAAATGTGATAATCATATACTCGCTGTTTTCCAGATAAAAGTGACCAGCTCATTCAAAATATGGGCTACACACCCACTTCATCTCTGGAAGAGAATTGATTCTTTGGATCACGTGTGTTTGCAGCAGGGAAATTATTAATGTGCACAAGGGAGGGGGTACTCCAGGACTGGGATAGGGGTACATCAGGAGGCCCACTCTCCGGAGGCCCACTGTTCTTCACTTTTTAGTGTTTTCCCTGCTACCAACACACCTTACCTAACTAATCAGCTCATTAACATCCCATTACTGAGTTAAAGTGGGTGCCTTAAAGCAGGAAAAGCATTATAATGTGCAGGACAGTGGACCTCCAGGACCGGGATTGAGAAACACGGCTCTCTTCCATGCAGGGTCAGACCCTGAAAAGCTCCTTTTGTAGACACTGGAGAAATAGAAACTGACCAAAAAGCTCAGTTTCAATTCACATCCAGCCATGATGTAAGGTGAAAACGAAATGAAAGTAGTTGAAAGCAAGACTTTACTGGGTATTGAACAACCCTCCTCCAGTCTGAGAGAATAAATAAGAGTGCAGATAGTAATGACTCTGGTGATTGAGGAAATGAGGGGAAGTGCAGGATTGGGTAACCGTGATACTGTTTTGAAGGATGAACCCCGTTTATGGGAGGTTCTGAAAAACCTCCATGAAGCCACACCCCACTTTGATCAGATTTATATCGACCCCAGATCTGCTCTGCATCAAATTTCAAACCTCTCAGATCCACCAACAATGAAGCTGCAAGTAACACTGTCTCTCATCTGCGTGCTTCTTCCGAAAGGTATGGAAAACGACTTTGTAATGGACTGACTTTTTCAATGTGTTTCAATGCACTTCAATGCACTTTTCAATGCAATATAATGTGTTAAGTTGTTGAAGTTTAACATGTGAAGATATGATTGAATGTAGTTTTATTGTCTCTTGCTGAACTGTCATTTTTCATGCCTGACTTCTCTGTCCTCTAGCGCTGACACTGAAGTGTAATAAGTGTGTACCAGGCATGTCTGGAACAGGAGGTGTCCTGTACAGATCGGTGCGGCAGTGGGACTGTGCTTCTGAACGTTGGTAAGACTGACCTCAGAACAAAATGGTGAGCCTCAGATTTTCAGATATTTCTCTGCTAATTCATGTGCTCTGTGTTCAATAGCTGGTGCGGAACATACGATACGTACAAAGGATTGTGCACGAGCAGCGGAATGTGTCAGTGGGAGTCTGAACCTGGGAGTCATGAAAATGTCTTTGAACACGCAATGCTGCACCAGTGATCGCTGCAACAGCCAGAATCCAGCAGGTAAAACCAAAAGCTGAATAAAGAGCATTCACCATAAAGTTCAACTGCAGAAAAGGTGTTAAATCTCTTATTTTGTGGCTTGTTTTCCGGTTAAGCTTTGCCATTTGGGTCTCCGAATGGGAAGAAGTGTTTTATGTGTACTGACAAGGACTGCAGTGGAACTGTGAGCTGTGAGGGAGATCAAGATCGCTGTGTCAGCGCCACAGGTGAAAAATACATATTCATTTATATATAGCAATTTTATTTTAAGCACATTTGCCCTAAAATAAGAGCTACTCACAAGAGGGAAAGTTGTCTTATCTTATCATGGCACTCAGACGATTGATTGAAAGTTCCAGTTAGAAAGAAAAAAAAAATTGCTTGGGACTTTAAATGAATGAAGGTACTTATTTAGTCTCTTGACGTCCACTTACATTAGTGAGGGTTTATGGAATTTACACAACCTCTTCCTCTTTATCTGCCAGAATTAAACAGACTGTGTTTGCAAACAATGAATATATGAAAATAATGAAAGCAATCATAAAACTAACAGACAAAATAATGAAAAATAGAGCTAAATGTTTTTCTTCCCATAACAACGCTGTTCTGATTGGCTGTCCAGTATTGTGCCTCTGCTTTAGGCTGAATTGACAGGTGTGTGTGTGTGTGTGTGTGTGTGTACATATATATACACACACACACACACACACATATATATATATATATATATATATATATATATATATATATATATAAAGAAAAGACCAGAAAATGTAACACGTGAATAAAGTTCTTAAAGATACTGTTGAAGTGATTTATGAACCGGGTTGGTGGGCACAGTGTTGATTTCTCTCAAATTTAACATAAAACTTACTGACCAAAAGTTTGTTTGTTTGTCATAGTTCATGACGCTCATGATGCCAATTGTTGCTTACTTTTATATAAATTATGGCAAACAAAAAAAGGCAAAAATGGAGATACAGCGTTTCGTCCCCACAGCGATGCTGCTCTGATTGGCTGTGCTGCATTAGACCGCATACAAAAACCCACCCACACCCCTTACCGTTTCAGGGCAAACAGGCGGGGCTAAACTGGTGTGAACAGGCAGAGAGACGCACACATGTTGCTTTTTGTGAGATCAGTTTAAACCAGGCTGGTCTAGAGCTTCACTTTTATATAGTGACTGTATGAACTGGGGAGTGAATTGTGTGTTTTGAAACTATAACAATGTTTACATCCTACATCAAAGACTTTTATTAAAAAAAAAAGCTTTTTTACTGATTTGGGCTCTTTAAAGTGAAAAGAAAAGAAAAAAAGAAAAGTAAAAGAGTTAAAGGGGCAAAATACCACCACTTATTGTCTGGTTCTGTCTAAATGTATTAATGTAAGTAACGCCTTCCACTTTCTCACCTACGTCTGCCTTCACAGTTACAGCCAATGGTGTTCAAGTGGCTATGAAAGGATGTGTGAGCAGAAATTTCTGCACCACAGATGCATCGAGCATGCAGGCAGCTGGAATCACTGGAAGCGTGAGCTGCTGTGAGGGGAACCTGTGTAACGGTGCTGAGGGGGTTAAGCTGAGCCTCCTCATCATGCTGGTTCCTCTGATCTTCTCCACCCTCTTCACTTGAACTCTCTGCTGCTCAAACACCTTTTTTTATACATTTCTTCTCTATCTTCCGACACTGGCAGAAGTGTGTATATTTGCAAGGCGACTGAATGGAGTGTCCGCTGGTTGTTCATAATGGTTTTATATGTAACCAAAATCAAATATAAAAATAATAAATAATAAAAAGTGTGAAAAGTGAGTCTGTTTTCATCATTTACAGATCTTTAAGCTGAATTAATTCAAACTGCTCTCGCATATTAAGAAACAAAATCAAGTATTCAGACCTTTAGGTATTTGAAGGATTATGTTATGAGCTATTTATACACAAGGTATTAATAAAGACAGTAATAAGCTGCACAATGAAGCTTTCCAACAGTTAAGTGTGCCCACCTGACTTCATGATGTATTGTTTTCTGGGTAGTCTGTAAAATGCTGGTCCTATTATCATTAACACTACCACAGATTTCAGAGCTGGGGAGAAATATATAGGTTATAGTGATATTGTGCAAAATTTAAATAAAAACAAAATGCAAGTAATTTGATTAAAGTTTTCCATTAAGTTACCCTTATTAGTCCACTAGTGCAGTAGTGAGTGTACACGCTAGGGGGCAGGGAGCACACTTGCCCTGAGCGGTGTGCAGCCCTATCCACAGCGCCTAGGGAGCAGTTGTGGGTTAGGTGCCTTGTTCAAGGGTACTTCAGTCATGCACTGTCAGTTCAGGGGACCAAACCAGCAACCTTCTGGTCACAGGGCTAGCCTCTAACCCATGACTGCCCCAATGATGTGAACATTATCTAAACCCTGAAAATAGTGCAAAGACGACATGTCAAATGTTGAAATAGAGAAATTCTATTGCGCTTTTTTGTTTAAATATATGCTCAGTCTAAATTTGACGCCAGCAAAGCGTTGTAAAAAGTTGGGATGGTGGCAACAAAAGGCTGGTACACCTGTGCAATGCTAAAAAAAAATAAAATAAAATATCTGGTTGGCAACAGATCAGTAACTTTTTTTTTTTTTTTTACCTGTCATGTCTGGCCGTTTTTGCAATCGGAATGGTAATCCAAATGTACTGATGTACCAAACATATTTGTTTTCACAAGAAAAGCTCTATAGGTTACTAAAGCCTATTCTTGTTAAAGTTTGTATTTTATTTGTTTGGCCAGGCCTGACAGGCAATAAAAAAGAGGACAGGAAAGAAAGAGAAGAAGGGAGGAAAGAGAAAAAAAAAAGAAAAAAGATAATAATAATAATAAATCATAATAATGATAATTAAATAAGTAAATAAATAAATAGAAAAAAAAATTTAAAAAAAGAGAAAAATCAAATAAAATAAGTAAATAAACAGACAACTAAATAAAAATAAAAATAAATAGATAAATAAGTAAATTTAAAAAAAGGAAACTCCTGCCCACCACCATGTACCACAGATGTCCAGGCTCAGCAAGTCATAGACCCAGGCCCAGCTGTCCACACACACATGCTCACATGCACCCACACACACCCACACCCACACTCACACACGCCGGTCACCCACTCATGCACACACACGGAACATACATGGACTCACAGTGTCGGCGGGCGGACACCAGCACGGGTCAGCGGCAACCCAGGGAGGCAGCCACCCCGGCCCCGAACGACCGGCCAGTCCCCCCACCAGGCAGGGTGCACCAAACCACCCCCACTCAATATGTGTGTGAAATGAAAAGAATGTGTGTGAGCTACAGTGCAATTAAAATTGGAGGGACAGAGGCAATGTAGTACTTACAATCTTACATGTAGTAGGTAGCAGTGAGCAGATAGGTGAGGCCACCTCAGCAGCGCCACCCACCATCCACTGAGTGACACACCTGCCCCCCAAAGCCCTGTGTGTACTGTACTGTGTCATGAAATGTGTCATTGTAAGGGGGGAAAAAAGGGGAGGAGTGGGACATCACGCATCACAGTGAGCAGAGCCAGGTAGGTGGCCCTACTCACTGCAGCATGGGCCCCCCTCCCCCAGAACCCCCTTGTGTAGTGTGATGTTTGACTGAGTGGGAGGAGGGGAAGGGTCAGGATAAGAAAGACCGAGAGGCAGAGAACTACCCCTCGGAGGAAGAGAGCCAGCTGGCGCTAGCTCACTAGGCACCCCGGTTTCCTACACCTGGCCGCAGCGCAGGGAAGGCCGGCCCCGGGCCTTAAGTGGCCACGCCCCCAGGACACCACCGTGCTCCAGGCCGGCGCCCGCCCACACAGCTGACACAGCACAAAACATACACACCCACACGCACACAAGAGACAACAATTATCACACATACACATACTCACTGTTACAACACACATACTCACAATTACAATACACATACTCACAATTACAATACAAACACATACAAACACACACACATACATACCAACACAAACACACTCACCCGCAACAAACTTCACACACACCCATATACACGCAAACACAGTGGTCCTGGGTCCAGAACCAACCGGCCCTATGTGGTTGTCCCCCTACTTGAGTGCCCCACCCCTCCTCCCGGGAGGCATCCAGAATCCCGGAATGCCAGACAGACACCCCGGCGTGCCCCAGACCCCCCACCACCCGGCGGTGCGCCCAGGGGGGCACAGACCCTTCCAGCGCAGGGAGGAGCCCAAACGGGGGACCTAGACCCCGCACACCGGCCCACACAGAGGAGGCCAGCCCCCCGGACGGGGCCAGCACCCACCCCCACGGGCCCCCAGATCCCCACCCCAAGACCGTGAGCGCACACATCCAGGCCCCCCACCATCAACAACAGGGCCCACAGAAACCGCAGAGCGGCAGCCCCCATCTCCAGTCCAAGAGCCATCAGACACCCAAATTTGTAATTGGAAGGGATATTGAATCATTAATTTTTAATAATAACTTGTATATTTTTGATAACAGTTTAGGGGTATAGAGGTTTAGAAAGTCTGTTATCCACACAGGGATTTCTAGATTTAGATTATTTAGATTAAATCTTGCCTGTATGATGGACCTCAACTGGTGATATTCCAGAAATTTGCTACTGCTAATTTCATATTTTAAAATAAGATCTTCAAATGAAATAAAGGTCCCATCATGAATAACATGTTCTAAATTATTTATTCCTTTTTCTTGCCATTCTGAAAAATTCAGTACTGTCTTTTTCCAACATATATCGGGATTGTTCCAAATGGGTGTCAATTTACAAGGGATTAGTGAAGACTTAGCCATCTTTAAGAATTCCCACCAGGCTATCAGGGTGGTGCTTATTGTAAGGCTTTTAAAGCAATTGTAATGTTTAATGCTGGAGCTAATGAGAGGTAAGTCAGATATTTTCAATTTCCCACAGAGTGTTTGTTCCAGATCCAGCCATGGACTGTCTGAACGGTTTGATTTCATCCACCTGGAAACATACTGTAGTCTATTAGCTAAAAAATAGTGATAAAAATTCGGTAGTTCTAGACCACCGCTGCATTTTAGCTTTTGTAAAGTCTTCAAGCTTATTCTAGATGTTTTACTTTTCCATAAAAATTTTGAAATATATGAGTCTAGCGACTTAAACCAAGCAATAGAAGGTTTATTAGGGATCATTAAGAACAGATAATTTACTTTAGGCAGAATCATCATTTTTATTGTGGCAACTCTCCCCATGAGAGATATAGGTAGAGAGTTCCAACGTTTGAGATCGTCCTCTATTGTTGTTAGTAGAGGAATATGGTTCAGTCGTACCAGATCTAACAGCCTGGGAGAAAAATTTATACCTAGATATCTAATGTTGCCCGACTGTAGTGATGCAGTTATGATGTTCTGAAATTTACAATTCAGAGGCAAAACTGTTGATTTACTCCAATTAATGGAGTAATCTGATACAGATGAGAACTTATCTATAAGTGTGATTGTCTTTAGAAGAGCGGCTTGTGAGTTCCCGAGGAAAAGTAATACATCATCAGCATAAAGGCTTATTTTATGGTCTGTATTTTCTGTTTGGATTCCTTTGATATTTACATTCTGTCGGATTTTTGCTGCTAGTGGCTCAATGAAGATGATAAACATTGAGGGAGAGAGTGGGCAACCTTGTCTAGTTCCCCTCTGCAGACTGAAGCTTTGTGAGATAAGATCATTTGTCCTAACCCGTGCATTTGGAGAGCTGTATAATGTTTCGATCCAGTTTATAAAGGAGGGGCCAAATCCAAATTTATGTAGAACTGCTAACAAAAATTTCCAATTTACCCTGTCGAATGCTTTCTCTGCATCTAAAGAGATCAGATCAGTAACTTTAAAACTGGGTAGAAAAGCAGCAACTCAGAGGGGTTGAGTCTTTCAGTAAAGATATGAAGGGGTTCACCACTCTGTGAAATACTGTGTGGGCAAATAATGAAACATTGAAAGATTTTTTTTCTTCATCATCTACGGTATCATCAACATTAAAAGTCTTACAGAATCTGGAGAAATACTGGAGAGTATGCAAGGGTACAAGGCTGAAACCAGTGTTTGCTGGCCATGATCTTTGGGCCCTCAGGCTCAGAAAACAGATATGATTCTGTAGTGGAAATCACTGCATGAGCTCAGAAACACCTCTGAAAACAACTGTCTGTGAAAACAGTTTGTCACTGCATCCACAAATGAAGAAACCAGATATAAACAGGATCCAGAAATGCTGCCACTTTCTCTGGGCCTGAGTTCATTTAAGATGGACAGAGGGAAAGTGTTTTGGTTTAGTCCATGTGCGTTTGTTTTGGTATCTGTAGTCATGCCCATCGTTTTGTAACTCCGCCCCTGATTGTTTTCACCTGTCCCTCGTTTTCCCTGTATACTTAAGCCCTGTGTTTGCTGGTCTTTGTTTGATGTGTTGATTCTGGTTTTTGTCATGTCTGTCCCCCGATCTGTCTGTGTTGGCTATATGAACCTGGACTGTTTTGACCACGACCCTGGATTTGTCCCTAATATATCTCGCTTATCTCAGCACATGCGTCCGCCTCCTCGCTCTCCGTTACAATAGTATAAAAGTCAGGGTGCTAAACTGGCAATGCATGAAGTCCAGACCTGTCACCACTGAACACGTCTGGCACTTTGTGAAATGAGAAATACGAGAAAAGAGAAAAGACAATAAACCCCCACTATTGAACCCACAGCCCAACATACAGTCAAAACAAACATTTTTAACTAACAAATATTAACAGCAAATGTTCTTTTAATGGAAGGGGGGGGGGCATACATGGCACAACTTCACCCACTAAGCCCTGAAAACCCTATTCTGAAGAGCAGAGCGTGTCCTGGATGCCACATAGCCCAACACTCAATGGTCAGCCAACCTGGTGGCCCAAAGTTTGAACAACAGTCTCTCTGCAGCCTGGATATTGGGCTGGTCAACACAAATGCCACAAGGGTGCGCACACCTTGCTGACAGGTTTCCCCAGTCCCTCCTCAGGACCATGTCCTTTCTGCAGCAGCAGTGGCGTGCCATCCTCTTTTGACCCAGGCTGGAAGCCGAATTGCAGCTCTGTGGGCATCCTCTCCCCGTGGCTCACTGCATCAAGTCTGGCACTACTGGTGACACTCTTGTCCATTCTCTATGCCACAGATGCCGATAGGGGTGCTTCTCATATTTGCTGCCTTATACTCTGCCTTGTCTGCACTATTCACCACCACACCAGCTCCAAGCCCAGCTTTTCCTTCCCAAGGTCAGGCAAGGCCCCATGATGCAGTCCAGCCCGAGAATGCAACCCATACCCTCGGTACCTCCGGCAGCAGTGTGTTCAGGAAGTGTTCCAGTGCCACCTCAACCTGCCCTGATGCTTGACGACCACTTGCAGCTGTGCGCTGCATGGCTCCCAGGTGTCTTTTCTGTTGTATAGTGGTAAGTGATTGCGCTGTGAGGGTAAGATCTCCCTCTGGTTGGGCTCCAGTTGGGCTGCCTTAGTATCTTCTACCTTAGTATCTTTCAGATGTTAGTATTTTGGTTCTAAATAAGTATAATAATGAAATTGTAAGCTGTAACAGTAAAAGTAATTATTCAGAAACATTGTACCATATTTTACTGATGTGTGATGTTTTTATTTGCTCCTAAACAGAATTACACAGTCGAGTCACACTATTGTGACCACTTCATGTCTACAAGCTGGTGGTGGCAGCCTTATGGTCTGGGGTATGTTTTCGTGGCATTCTCTGGGTCCACTCATTCATGTGGAAGGAATTTGTAAGAAAAATGATCTGTTTAAATACACAGCCTGGGATCACTGGTTGCCTTTGAAGTCTTTTCATTCTTGCAGCAAGGGAGGAGGTTGCACACAGAACAAAGCCTGAATGGAAATGCTCAAAAAATAGACATGAATGAGGTACTAAGCAGGCAGTGTTAACCACACCAGTTAACCACACCAGTTCTTGGTAACCAATTCTAGAAGCAGTGAATCCTGTTTACCAAGAACTGGTGCAGCTCTTTTTATTGTCTTTAAAATGATCACACATGGTGTGGAAGCACATACACAGGTAGGTATTCATGGCTGTTTGTTCTCTAAAGCATGAACACTAAAGCGGCTTGTGTACCAACAGCGCCCCCTGCTGGAGTTTGAAGTTTGATATTTAATGTTATTTGACGAGCCACTTAAAATTAAATGAGGCCTCTAGTCATCTGTCTTTTTTCTTTCCCAGCATGCTGATCATTACCACTGTAGAATCATCAGCATTATAGAAAAGCATGAAGAAAACAACACATTCTGTGGGTTTTTATCGTTTCAGCGTTTGGTCTTCAGCTTCGGTTTCTGTCTCTGTTCTTTATGTCAGTCACAGCAAAGCTTGAGTGATGCTAATGGAAGGTTAGTTCATGTGTACAGAATGAATTCCACTGTGCTTTTCTGCTACACACTATGGAAATCGATAGTGACAGAGACTAGCAGGTGTTTGTTTACATTCTTGTGAATGAACTATATAAGCCTTTTCCAATGCCACATTATGAATCAAGCACTGTGGTCTGGTTACACCCTCAATCCACCAAGGCTTGATATGTACCCCCTGGATACTCACTGGTATACGATACATTCCAGCTCAGTGTAAATATAACCAGAAATGAGTGAGGTACTGGAACTGGGTATGTTTACTGAGCACAACAGGCTGCAGACAAAGCCAGAAGAACTGACATTATGTCTGAAATGTGGAACCCTAACCCTAACCCTAACCCTCCGAGGCTGACGAGTCTAAACTTATCACTTACATGTTGACGTTTGTTGTTGAATGCCAGAACTTCTTGTGGTGGTGGTGGTGTTGCTCTGTACATATGAGTCTTTAATCTGCTGTATGTAGGTTAAGCTTTCAAAAGTGAATGTTCAAAAGAGCCGTTATGGTCCTTGATGTTTCTCACAGCAAATGGTTCTTCAAGGGTTCTTTAGTGAAGACAGTGGTTCCATATAGAATACTCAAACATACAACACTCAAAGACCCATGCATGCTTGAATAGTTCTTGGCATGGTGAAACGTTTCTTCAGATTCCTGAAGAATGTTTGGATATGGTTCTATATAGCACCCAATAGCAGAACCCATGTTGGTGCTATATAGAAACATGTTCACAAAGATTCTATATAGAGCCACATACAACACGGTCATCAATCTGAAGAACCATTTCACCATGCAAAGAACTACTTAAGCTTGCACGGGTCTTTGAGTGTTCATTGTTCTTGTTCTTATGGAAAACTAGTTTAACTCATTAAAGGTTGGGTTTTACAGTGATTGGCTGTTATTTCCAAAGCATAATTGTCAAGTGACTGTTAATTGACAGTCTTGAACAGCCTCTCAAATACTGTAGCAATGGCAACAGAGCTTCCCAGCATCCCTTGTAGCTTTGTTGGAATCCTGTTACGTTTTTATTTCTTCAGCTACACTTTTCCCAGTTTCACTAGATTCCTTTTGCATTTTTACATGCATTTTGTGTGGTTTTTAAATTTATTTATTTTTTATTCCAACCATGTTTTGTGCTTCAGTTTTCTGAAGTTCATTCCATAATGTCTTATACAGACATTGGGCATGATGTATAACAACTCTAATGCACTGTGTATAAAGTGCGCCTGCTAAACAGTGATAAGCCATTGACTTTATAAAAGCTATAAACAGCTAAAACCAACATTTGATAACAGTAAAGTTGTTAAATTTACAGCGTGTAGCTGGGAGCCCGTATTTTACTGTGAATTCATGAGTGCTACTGTAGTAATTATGTAATTTAGAAAAACTTGCTGGGGAATTGCTGGGAAATCTGCTGCAGTTGTAGGTGTCAAGCACTGTTCTGGTGGTTTCTGCTGCACATGCACTCTCCCTTTCTATCACAGCCTGATCTTCACAACACATGTTTGTTGGAGGTGTATCACAGCATGAATAAAGGAGATTTCTGAGGAGCTGTTGTTACTCATCAGGCTGGAAAAGATTACAAAATCGTCTCAAAAAGACTTTGGACTCCCAGTTCAGTCAGACAGATCGTGTGCAAATGGAGGAAGATTAAAGATCATCATTACTCTCCCCAGGAGTGGTCAACCCACAAAGATCACGCCAAGAGCAAGGCTTAGTCCATGATGTCACAGCGGAACCCAGGGTAGCTTCTAAGCAACTAAAGGCCTCTCACAGTGGAGTCCACCATCAGGAGAGCACATCTTAAAGAATTCAGTTAACACAACTTGAATACTACAGAAAGTTGGAGGAACTTGATCTGAAAAAATTCTAATTGTTGAGATACTAACTCAGTCATTTTGACTAAGATTTGTTTCTTCAGCATATTTTATTTAAATGTATTCTTTACTACTTTTCTTTAACTTGACTTTACATGCTGTGACCTGCAGTTGAGCTCGAATTGTCCGCGATCTACACTCCTACAGTAAGTGAGGTTGACTGAGCCCAGTCATTTTAAATAGGTTCAGATGAGCTGGCGGTGCTGCAGCAGTTCTGCTCACTCTTTTTAGGTTAACTGGAATCAATCAAGTTATGATAACCCCTCATTTAATTACCCCAAATAACCTCACTTTACTCAATAACATTGAAACTCATTGCTTTAACCTGAACGCAAAACACAGCCATGGTGAGAATAAGAAAAAACATGTGAAATGAATCCAGACTGAACAGTGAGTGTAAGAATATGCACAAAAACAACAACATTGTGCTGAATTACAAAAAAAAGAGAGAGAGCTAATTAACAGAAAGCAACAAAACTGCTAAGAATATTGGGAACGTTTTTAGGCAAAAGGCTCTTCAGTCTGTAGGACTTCAACCAAATGAATGAATCTAAACTAACTTTACTGATATAACTGGCGATCGTGTTACTAGATTTGCATTAGCAAGTTTAACAAAGTTCCCTTGTATTTCAGTATAATAAGCTTAACTAATTACATTTCCCACATTTAACATTATTACCTTTATCTAATTTATACTGAAATTAAAGGGAGGGGAGCCACAGAGCCAGGAGAGGTTGTTAGCAAGAACAAGTACAATTTCGTGACTCACTGTCAGAGCAAACAGGCCAATTTAAAATGACTGGAAGTCATTAAAAGGTTGGGCTTATCCAATCACAATCAAACACCAGCAAGTTTCACAAGGACACCAGACTGGCAGCCAGTTTACAAAATCGTGTGTGTGTGTTTATATATGTGTGTGTGTGTGTGTGTGACTGTATTTATTGAAGACCAAAGCTCAGTGTTTTATCTCAACCTGTACTCCTGCCTCTCTCCTGCACTATGATTGGCTGACCCAGCCAGCATATCAAAATGATGAAATAACCACCAACAGACTTAAATATTGATAAATATCCATTTTCTGTGTCTACAAATTTCTCAAGTGCTCTGATCAATAACATTAGTCACCGGTGTCACAACACGTCACTGGCGTTACATGAATAGGGTTTACAACCAGTGATGGTGACTCCAGTGACAGTCCAGGTAAAACTGAGGATTTTGTAAATTGGCTGACTCATTGTTGGTCAGGTGACCTTGTGTAACTATTTAAAATCACCTAAAAGCACATACCACCGGTGCCACAGACATTATGTGCTGCATGGTGAACAAAATGATTAATAAATGAATGAAGTATAATGAGCAAAAGATGCTTCCTCTCTGAGTCTCGACCCAAAGAAGCAGTTTAGTAGATCTGAAAATACGGTGTTGAAATGCAAGAGTCCTGATATCAGCAGTGACCAATCTCTGTGAGAAATGTATTTTTAATACATTTTTATATGTAGATTAACATTAATATAAAAATTCAAACCTCTTTAACACATTTTTATGTTAAAAATAGTCTGTTAAAATGTTGAACATTGTTGTTTGAGCTGTTTCACAATTGCAGAGCAGCTATGATTGAAGCATTAAAAAAGGAAGGGAAAAGTAATTTTAATCTCGGCTCAATGGTGTATACTGACTTTTGGAGCCCTGCCTAATATTTTTAAGCATCTTTTTAAGCCCTGAAAGCTTTTGTGACCCGGTTCCCCACTTCAAATGGAGAATGACCCAAATACAGGAACCAGAAATATAGCTGTGTATCTTCATTACCTGAGAACTTTCCTCATAGTAAACTAGGCCCAGTCTCACTAGCCTGAGGTGATAAGAGGAAGACGGAGATGGGGTGAGGAGCTGGAGCTGAAGAATAATCAGGCATCAGGGTGTTCCCCATCTAATCGTCATGCCCCACTAAACCCACTATCTGTATACATGCTCCTGTAGTGGTAGGAAGCCAAAACCCAGTGAAACTAATCTATGTGTGCTACTGTTGCCTTGTGTGCTTGAGATATAAGAGTATATCAGTTAACATAGGAAGGACTGCAGTGCACCACTTTGTATCGGTTGGCTTTATGGATGTGCCGTGTGTTGTGGGAAGACAGATCAGCAGGCAGGGTTACGTTTAGCAGATCAGTGGAGATTAGCTATAAATGTGGCTCTCCTGTGGGTCTAGATGTGCCATAAATGTATTGCTTCATGTGTTTTATTAACTGAGCGTAATGACGCAGTAAATTCAGAGCACTTGGAGCTCAGCTATCACATTTAACCTTTGCACTTGTGTATATATGAATTCACCTGTTGTAAGTGAGATAAGCGAAATACTGCCCACACATTAAAATGTTGCCATCTCCAGTTTCATATGTCATCTCATCACATCTTGTATACCTTCTGGCCTTTCCCATAACCTACTGAGGATTATGTTCCCTCTCTCAGCCATGTAACAGATTTTCTGACCTGGAAAGTGTCAGCAGTGCTTTTAAAAACACCAAATCTATCAAATGAGTAGTTTGAAAAAAAACAAACAACTTTTTATTAAAAAAAATCAGAATTGAGATCTTCGCTTTTTCATTTTTCTTTCAGAAACTGTTTTTTTCATCCTTTTTCTTTCTTTCTTTTTTTTATGATTATCCGTGTCGATGCCAGTCATCAATACTGACTGAAAGCACATTTTTTACATCAGGAGATCACGAGTCCGATCCCTGGTGAGGCTACAGCTGTCCGTGGCTGGGAGTCCGAGAGAGACAACTTTGAAGGATGAACTACATTTATGGGAGCTTCTGAAAAGCCTCCAAGAAGCCACGCCCCCCCCCTTAGATCAGATTTATATCCAGCGCAGCTCTGCAGCCCATTTTAAACCTCTCAGATCCACCAACAATGAAGCTGCAACTAACGCTGGCGCTCATCTGTGTGCTCCTCCCAAAAGGTATAGAGCAAGATTTTATAATGTAAAGTTTCAGACTTCAGTTTAACCCGTTTATAGTATAAAATATAGTTTTAACCAAGTTCTTGTGTCTGTATTGCTAAAGAATCTTTCACATTTGACTTTTTCAGTGCAATCCTGTGTTTTACGTTACTGAAATTTAGCCTTTGAGGATGTCAGTGAACGTTGTCTCTTGCTGAACTGTTGTTTTAATGCCTGACTTCACTGTCTTCTAGTGAGGACATACGCCGTATGTTACCTGTGTACAACAGATGCATCTGGAACATGCAAAGAAATGCAGACGGCCTGTTCAGATCAGTGTGGCAGCCAGACCATCCTCATGAGAGTTGGTACGCATGAGCTCAGTAAAAAACGGTGCGATTCAGTCAGAAATGTATCCGCTAATTTGTGTGTGCTGTGTTCACTAGATGGTGTCCAAGTGGTGTCAAGTGCAAAAGCTTGTGCAGTAGCTTCACAGTGCGCCAATGGGAGTCTGAACCTGGGAGATGTGAAAATGACCGTCCACACGCAATGCTGCACCACTGATCGCTGCAACAGCCAGATTCCAGCAGGTAAAACCAAAAGCTTTGAGGACTGAACAAAGATTGTTGACCATTAAGTTCAACTGCACAACTGAAGATAAGGTGTTACATCTCTTCTTGTCGCTTGTTTTTCTGGTTAAGCTTTGCCATTTGGGTCTCCGAATGGAAAGACGTGTTACACCTGTGTTAATGATGACTGCAGAGGAACTGTGAGCTGTGAGGGGGATCAAGATCGCTGCGTCAGCACCACAGGTGGGGGGTCACTGTGCCAGTAAAATATCATTGAGACTGGGCGCTGAATCTCAGCTCCAAAGTGTGCAACATAGCACGGAAGTCCTGGTCCTTAATGACTGAGAACTGGTGTGCAGACCGCGGGTCACATAGCAACGAATTCTCGCCTGGCTAGTAGCGATTGATAAAGAAAAAGAGAAAGAGAAAGACAGATGAACATTTGGAGATGAATGAACTTATTCGCATTTATAAGCACCTTAGCTGGTGTCCTGGTACGTTAAATCTGCAACGAGAGACTGTCAGCCAATAAAGTTGCGAAGATGAAGGGGCTTCTCTTTCGAATACTCCCGTTCCACCTTAAATGGTACTGCATTTACATTCGGTGCCACAGGCAGAATTTAAGGTGGAACGGGAAAATTCAAACAAGAAGCTGGAGAATGAGAAGCGACCTCCGCCTCGGAAAACAGTCGAACCCATGAGAGACTTTTTACAAGAAACTCTACTTTTTAAGGAAAAGTTTCCTGGGAGAGATGGGAGGAAAGCAGCTACAGCTGAGCTGAAGCTTAAAGAGCAAAGTCAGTGTTTTCATTGATATTGTTTAGTCTGTACTGGGACATCAGCACATACTAAGACACCCTGGACGTTAAATGTTGTGGCTTCCAAGGTGGTTTGATTTTGTTGAGAGGACAAAATGTCTCTTCTTAAGATTTGGGTTGTGACTCCTGATCTGACCTGGCTTCTAATGAAGAGGGAGCCGGTCAGATTTCTCGCTCACTTACCCACTTTCAAGTCCCGCCATTTGCGTTCTGTCAACCTTATGTTATAAATGAGAAAATCGATTTGACGTTTGTGAATCGATTCAGAATCGTTCACGTCGGCATCGCGATGCTTCTAAGAATTGATTTTTTTCTCCCACCCCTAGTTACCAACAGTAGTTTTACAACCTCTCTTTATCTAGATCTTTATCTTTAATGTGTTTTATGTAAATATTGTGTATCATGGCAACAAAATGTAGCATCTCTAAATGGAAATAACAGTGTCAATAAAAAGAAAACTATCCAAACTATCAGGCAAAATAATGGGATGAGATAAAAGGTTCTGTTTTCACAGCGATGCTGTTCTGATTACCTGTCTTGTATTGCGCCTCATACCTAAACCATGTAGGCCAAAATGCCTCTGCTGTCGACTGAATTGACGGATTTATGCTAATATGTCAGACAGTACACAGTTAGAAAAATGTACCTGCACAGAATCTTCATTTCTGTCATCAAGGAACAAACAATCTAAGTGTTCCCTCAAAGGTACAACAGTGGTTTTAAGGCCTAATTGTGCGACTTAAATAAGTTTTCCCAGGTAAAAACTACATGTTTGTATCTCTTCATAACCAAATGCTTTAAAACAGAGCAATAAAATAAAACCTTAGAAATCATTTCAGTGGATTATGGTTCAGTTATGTTCCCTAACAAAGCCACTGAGATGCAGCCTTGATGCGACCACCCCAGTGACAGTTGTGCCTTTATTTCTAAGTGTAGTAAAAAAGAGAGGCAGGGGAAACAAAAGATAAAAGGCTTTTTAAAAGCAAAGGCTAAAGCAAGTGATTGTGGTGGTTGGTTAGTGTGGTGGTTAACACCTTTGCCTTCTACACTGTAGACTGGGGTTCAATCCCCCACCAGGGCAAGCACCCTACACTATACCAATAAAGGTCCTTGGGCAAGACTCCTAACACCACCTTGGCCTACCTGTGTAAAAAATTATCAACCTGTAAGTCGCTCTGGATAAGAGCGTCAGCCAAATGCCGTAAATATAAAGTGATCTGACAAGGGTTTTTTTTTTTTTTTTGCTAAAGTCTTTAAAGACATTTCTAAACTAATGAAACACAAATCTTAAAGATTCTGTCGAGGGGATTTAAGAACAGGGGATTTAAGAATCAGTAGCCGGGAAATTTGACATAAACATTACTGACTAACATTCATTTTATCAGGATATTAAGATGGGCATGATGATAATTCCCACAGCGATGCCGCTCTGATTGGCTGTGCTGCATTAGACCTCATGCAAAAACCCACCCACACCCCTTATAGTTTCAGGGTGAACAGGCGGGGCTAAACTGGTGTGAACAGGCAGAGAGACGCACACATGTTGCTTTTTGTGAGATCAGTTTAAACCAGGCTGGTCTAGAGCTTCAGTTTATATAGTGACTGTATGAACTGGGGAGTGAATTGTGTGTTTTGAAACTATAACAATGTTTACATCCTACATCAAAGACTTTTATTAAAAAAAACTTTTTTAATGATTTGGGCTCTTTAAAGTGAAAAGAAAAGAAAAAAATAAGTGAAAGAATTTAAGTTATTTAAAAATACCACCACTTTTTGTCTGAATTTGCCGTTTATCTGTCTAAATGTATTAAGCGTATTCATGTAAGTAACGCCTTCCTCTTTCTCACCTACGTCTGCCTTCACAGTTACAGCTGGTAATACTCAAGTAACAGGAAAGGGATGTGTGAGCAGAAGTCTCTGTACCGCGGATTCATCCAGCATGAAGGCAGCTGGAGTCACTGGAAGCGTGAGCTGCTGTGAGGGGGATCTGTGTAACACTGCTGAGGGGGTTAAGCTGAGCCTCCTCATCATGGTGGCCCCTCTGATCTCCTCCACCCTCTTCCACTAAACTCTTTGGGCCTCAAGAACTTTTTCCACATTTTAATAATTTTTTTTTAAATCTTTTGACTTCACAGAAGTGTAAATATTACAAAATGACTGAAGGGAGAGTCTGGATGTTTATAATGATGGTTTTTGTAATCAAAATGCCTAATAAACAGTGTAAATACTGAGTCTGTTTTCATCTGAATTATATATTGAATTAGTTCAAGCCACTGTCCCACAGTCAGAAAAAAAATGGAGTATTCAGACCTTTAGATATTTGCAGGATTATGTTATGATCTATTTAAACACAAGTTATGAATTAAAATAGTAATAAGATAAATATTTCACTGTCATCAGAAGAAAACCTTGCATCCCCAAAATGGCAACTTTACAGAAGAAGGAAAAAACCTACTCTACTTTTAATGAAAGTCAATGGAACCAGAATTTTTTCCCGAGTCATTTTGGACGGTTTCTTTTGGTCTGTTCATCGTGAAATTGACCTACAACGTACAGAGCGACAGGGTTTTTCAGATTATGTCAAAAACTGAAAAACGTCAAAAATGTAGGTACGAGGTTTCGACAGCAGCACTACACAAAAACCATCATTTATAGGGAGCTTTCCATTGGGACTCCTTTCTACTCCTAAATTTGCAGTTGTGAAAATGATACAAACAAGCAAGCAAACAAAATTGCTGTTACAAGTTTTCATATCACCACCAAAACACAAAAGGTATTCCATGGGCGGGGCCTTATTTTAGCCACACCCCTGCCTTTTAGCACAGGCAGTGAGACTGCATCCCTGCCCCTCACGGCCACATGGTGAGCAGTTAGATCCTATGGTTTTAAAGTAAATGATTCTGAAAATTAGTGGGTAACCTTAAAAATAGTCCCTGCAGCAACACATTTACTGCAAGAATCCTGTTTTTGTTTCTTTGTTTGTTTTAATGAAATTCCACGATTTAGTGTGTACAACCATTTAAAGCTGTCCCTTTTTTCCCCACTGATCTGGATATGGATTGGTACTGGCTGGTACAGGGCTACAAAGTCATCAGATGGATTCAACTTGTTTACTATGTAGAATAGACTAACCTTTCAAGTGAAATGTGTTCACAGCTCTGAGTCAATTTGCTAGAATGATCCATACACTCTGCAATTAATTAGTGAGTACATTTCTTAATGCTCTGGCGTTGGCATACAAGAAGACAAGTGAAGGCACTTCAACAGGCAGGAAGAAAGGCCCAGCCCAGTGCTACTGAATAACTGAGGAAGGTCACCAATAGCCATATAACTTCTCTCTATGGGAGACAATAAACCCACTGAAGCATTAAACAGCTGTGTACTGTATTCAGGGCCGTGCTGTGTCATTATATTCAGTACTGTGTGTGTCTGTACTGTGACTCTATTTAGAACATTCTGTTCTGCCAACAAGTGCTGCCTGCAACTTGTCACGTGTGGCTGGGCCTAATCTTGGCTTCAGTCCAGCTATAAAACTGCTTCAGTCCAGCTATAAAACTGCATCAGTCCAGCTATAAAACTGCATCAGTCCATTGTTTTAAAGGCTGGTTAATGTCTGATACCTGCGCACAAGAAATAAACTTCAGTTCTCCAGACATGCGGCTAGAACCCTGGTTTGTGATGGGGTTCTGATTCCTCCAGTGGTGGACAGTAACTAAGTAAATGCAATTCGTTTCTGTATTGTTTCTGTATTTTTTTGTGTATCTGTACTGAAGTTTCTCCGTTCTGGGCGACTTTTTCCTTTCACTCCGCTACATTTCAGAGTCTAATATCCGACTTTTTACTCCACTACATTCTGAGAAATCTGTCGTTCCTTTTGGTTTCTGTGTGGGCTGGTTTATGTTTATGAACAGACGCCTACAGATCAACATAGTAAAGGAGCTCATCTGTGATCCTGAGTTTAAAGCCAGTTTTTATTCAACTTAAACTTGGAACTAAGTTGTAAATAAATCTGAAACTGAAACTTTGCTTGTGTGTAAAAAGTGATTTCAGAGCCACTCGGTTCTCCCTGATGGAAACTGTTTACCTTCAGTGTTTTGTGCTTCTGATCATTTTAATAGACGTCAGCGTCACTAATTAATGACCTTCTATTAAAAGACTGGTTTACCAAGAGAGACGCTGGAGGACTTTCACCTGAAATGAGTTCATGAAGCCAGTCTGGTTATAAAAATGATAACAGGACATCAGAGCCAGAATTACTCTTTTAGTACTTTTACTTTATACTTAAGTACATTTGAGGGAAAATACTTTAGTACTTTTACTCAAGTGGAGGTCTAAAGGGAGGAACTTCTACTTTTACTGGAGGAATATTTTACTTTGGGCGTCTCTACTGTAGAGAACTGCTCATCACCTTCACTTTCTTAGACTGATGAGCTGCTGTTGTCCATTAACTTTAACTAAAACTGATAACTATAATACAGTATATACAGCATGCGTTATAAATCTTATGACCTGTATTTGTGTATATTATGCATAATGAATAATGATGAACGTACAAAGAATTAGTTCCGTTTTTTCCTCTTTTGACTTTTTTCTTTTATTATCCTGAAAACTCTTCCGCTGGTCTTGGTCTTGATCCGGACTCAACATGTCCAGGCCTCAGTCTTGACCCAAACTCCTCTCTAGGGGTGCTTTTCGTTTAACTGACTCCAGATGTCAACTAAATTACATAAATAAAATACATAAATCATTATTTGCTTTGTCCACTAGATGGCACTAGTCTTCAAAATATTTGCTGACTCAGAGCTACACAGATATAAACTACGAACTCTGGTTCAGCTCAGAGTCCACAAACATTCACAAAAGTGATAAAGTAATTAGGGAATGACAACAATAACGCATTGTATTATATTAAAAATATATTTTAAAAATATTTTTAAGAAAAAAAGTTGTTTTACTACTACTACTACTACTACTACTACTACTACTAATAATAATAATAATAATAATAATAATAATAATGAGTATGATGGCACGGTGGCGTGGGCAGCACTGTCACCTCACAGCGAGGAGGGCCTGGGTTCGATTCCCTAGCCGGGTGACTGGGGTCCTCTCTGTGTGGAGTTTGCATGTTCTCCCCGTGTCTGTGTGGGTTTCCTCCCACAGTCCAAAGACATGCAGTCAGGCCAATTGGACATGCTAAATTGCCCCTGGGTGTGAGTGACTGTCTGTCTGCCCTGCGATGGACTGGCGACCTGTCCAGGGTGTATCCTGCCTTCTGCCCGATGGGATAGGCTCCAGCACCCCCCGTGACCCTGACGGAGAAGCAGCTTAGACAATGGATGATGACTGACTATTATTATTAGTAGGAGTAGTATTATTAAAAAGAAAATAATTATTAGAAATTAGAGGGTTTTGTAGAAAACAGCTTGAATTGTGGGACGGAAGGAGGGACATGACTGCTGACTTTGTTTAAAGTATTTGACTTCAGTGTCTGTATCTGTAGTCTCATTATTGTCTATTGTCATTTATAGCTGTACATCATTTTAATAGGTTATTATACTGTATATTTGTTACAGGATAGCTGAGTGGAGGTTTAAAAACACTGGAAAACGGGAAGTTCCGATGCAGGAATGTTTATTAAGTCCACAGCAAAAAAGTGCACGGTGTTCCAAAATCCCAAAAATAATTAATTCAAAAAGAAAAATGAAAATAAAGGAAAAACAAAACAACATAAACTGATCAACTTGATACAAACTCCTATCAAAAAATACACCTTCAACTATGGCCTTACGAACAGAACTGAACACTAAGCCAGCTTCACCCTCACTAACCAAACATGCAAGTTCTCCATTTTATAAACCCCTTAACCTATTGGGTTCAACCAACCACAGGTAAGTTTGCAGGTAAGTTTTAAAATGTACCAATTCTTTATATTTATAAATTTTACTTTAGTTAATCTATATTATTTAATCAATATTTTAACATAAATATAAAACATTTAATATTAAAACATTCCTACTGCAACTACTATTTGGAACCATGAAAGCTGGTCCCCCTCCCCCTGCTCAAGCATGGGAGATGGAACATTCCACTTATAGGACAACCCCAAGACTACATAACCCACAACCCCCCTTGGCTCGGATCCGTTGACCTGCCACAGGCTGCTGTCATGCAGGAACAAGCAGGTAAGTCAAACTCATCACAAAACAAAGTTCTTTCAAATAAATAGAGTCATAGATAAATTGGTCATTCTCTACACCATCAGTTGGCCACCCTGAACAGTGCAAGATAATCACAATTGTTTTGATTTGCAGAGTCTCAAAAAGGTCCGCCTGGTGTTTACCACTGCAGCCATGTGGGTAACAATAAAAGAGTCTTTAAAACTTGGCGGTTGTCTTGTGTTTTCTAAAATTTCATGGAACGGACAAGAGCTCCGTTACAATATTATATCATTATATTATAGAGGTATTAGGTCAGATTCACATCTTTATCAGTAAATATACCTACAGCTCGTGTAAATACAGATTCAGATTCAGATTCAGATTCAGATTCCTTTATTGATCCCAGGGGGAAATTGCAGTTGTTACAGTTGCAGCCATTTATGTTAAAATAAACACTTTACTAATAACTTAAGAGAATATAAAGAGAATTTACAGCATGTACACCAGATTTAAGTACTTAAGAATATAGTATAGTATGTTGGCGGTGATTGAGATAGTAATGTGAAACATCAGGAATAAAGCAATTACAATTATTTAAATTAATTTAGTGTCCTTCTGAGTTTTTGCACACACAGTTGTTGTTATTGCACATAGGAACAGTTTGGTATTGAGTTTGTGAATCACACACTGAGGGAGGAGTTATAGAGTTTGATGGCCACAGGTAAGAATGACCTCCTGTGGCGCTCTGTGGTCATTTCGGTAGAGTGAGTCTTGAGCTGAATGAGCTCCTGTGTCTCATCACCATGTCGTAGAGTGGGTGGGAGCCATTGTTCATAATGGCCTGCAGCTTAGACAGCGTCCTCCTCTCCGACACGGCCGTCAGCGAGTCCAGCTCCACACCCACAACATCACCGGCCTTGTGGATCAGTTTGCTGAGTCTGTTGGCGTCTGCCATCCTCAGCCTGCTTCCCCAGCATGCAACAGCATAGAGGACAGCACTCGCCACCACAGACTCATAGAAGATCCTGAGCATAGTCCGGCAGATGTTGAAGGACCTCAGGTGCCTCAGAAAATAGAGACGACCTTGGCTCTTCCTGTAGGGGGCATCAGTGTTCTTAGCCCAGTCCAGTTTATTGTCAATATACACACCCAGATATCTATAATCCTCCAGTGTCCACACTGACCCCCCTGATGGACACAGGGGTCACCAATGCCTTGTCCCTCTACAGGTCCACCCCCAGTTCCTTTGTCTTTGTCACATTAAATTACACAAAATTGTCACAGTAAATACAACTGCGTTTATCAAACCCATCACCCACAAGAGCAGAGTGTCTGCCCTGATTTTACTGCTTCACTCCAGCATCTCAGGCAGCATCACGGTTCAGTAACACAGTAGTATGGAGCTCATTAGGCAGCGCAAACACCAAGAGGAGGAATTTCACTCTGGCAGAAATCAGTCCAGTTAGTAGGGGAGTTCAGGACTCTGTTGTAGGGCATATAAGTGACAGTGTAAAGCAATTCAGTAATCAGATAATGTGAAACTTCAGGTCTACATGAGTCAGTCATCAGATTTCCGCTTTGCAACCAGCCAATAAACTCACAGAAGAAGACGTGACGGAAATGTAACGTGAAACCTTTTTGAACATACATCATCGAGAAGACGAAGGCTTAAATCTTTGATTATGCAGATTTCAGTGTCACTCCAACATGGTTTTCCTGCCAGCTGCCAACACTGCTTGCCTATGTCCAGTTGCACCAGTTGCACCAATTCTCGGCAGCCAACTCAAGAATCAATGAATCCTGTTTACCAAGAATGGGTGCAGCTGCTTTTAGCTCCGTGAGCACATTCCGTACATGTACTTTAAAGCTTACACATATTTTTTCTCATATGATCTTGCATGGCACCGGTCACAACATAGAGCATCAGGTTCAGTTACGGCATGGAGTATAAAGTTCAGTTTTTGTCAACAGTAGGATTTTAATAAGGATTTAAATATGGCTTTGAATGTGGATTAGCCAATCACATTACAGAACTGCCAGTCCATTTCATTAAGTCATAAGTGTTAATGTTATAAATGAATTTAATAATAGTGATTTTTAAAATAAAGCACCTTTAAACAGTAAAATGTCATGATTGTGTTACTGTGTTTAGTTTGTATTTATAGTAGAGCTAATCTTATTTAGTAATACGTCTAGTTTAGCAGCCGATCATAAACATGCCGAGCCATCAGGATTAACACACGGTGGAGCTGAGTATGAAACCTCTGAAGTGGCCAGTTTTTTTGAACCTGTACTAAACTAAAATGAAACCTCTGCCAAGCTAGTGGCAAAGTTTAGCATGAGCCAAACATGAACCTGTTTTCCATTATCCCACCATCCATGATGGGATCCCTCTCCTGTGGATCATGCTGGCATATTCTTGCTCTGTCCCCTCATCATTCCCATCACCTGTGTCTTGTCAAGGAGGGCGTTCCCTGACGAGGGGTAAGTTTAAGGAAAGAAAGTGAAAGTGTCCAACACCCTTTAACTGCAGGCTTATGACTGAGTTACTATTTAGCCTAAGGGACATTATTCAGTCACTACTATGAATGATCCTGTAATTACTATCATACCATTATATAATTATGAGGTTATGGTTGGAAGATTTTTTTTTAACTGCTACCTCCACCCCCACCCCCCTTCCCCCCGGAGGACAATTTTTTTCTTTATTACTAGTATAGCAAATTTCTTTAAGTCTATGCTGCCGTCGTGTAGAGGGAGGACAACAAATTGCAAACATACAAGCAAACAAAAATTACAAGGGGGAATAAAGGAGGAAAACAATGGTAGATGTTGGGAGAAGAAATAAATAAATAAAAGAAACATACAGAACATGTAAAAAAAAAAACAACAAAAAAAAAAACAATTGTTATGTTGGTACCCTCAGAGAATGAATTGAGCTTTAGTTATTTGTAATATTTGGCATATGAATTTATTTTGTGTGTGTGTGTGTGTGTGTGTGTGTGTATAAGTCCAGGAACATTCAGGTAGGGGCACCACAGGTAGGTCTAAAAGCCGATGGAAGTTAAGGTGCTTGTACCATGGTGTTTAGTGTTGACCATGTTTTTGGTAGTCATGTGATTTGTTTTTTAAAAGATGCTGAGATTTTTTCCATTGATTGATGATCTTTTTTCTTGTTTTCCAGTTTTTCAGAAAAGTCTTTTAAGCGATGGTTAGCGCCACCAAAAGTGCTCTGTTTCAAAAACCCAATGGTAGCATCAACACTGAGAGCTTGGAGGAAACTACACAAGATCACTCACACTATAATTTCACCCTCCAAACAAGCCCGACTTTCCTGCCACCAAAAACACAACTTTACACAAATGGAATGCGACTATTTGAGAAGCGGCTAAGAAAATGTGTGTGTGTGTGTGTGTGTGTGTGTGTGAAAGACAAAGGTATTACACACTTACAGCACATTCTACAGAATAAGAACTTTAACCATTTCACATTTAACTAAGGTATATGGCATTGAGCGTAATCTGTTTTTGGAATATCATCAGCTTAGATCCATATTAAACTCAAAAATGAAAAATCAAAAAAGATTTACTAGAACTAAGTCCACTCATTTCAGAATTCCTAAACATCTCCTCCTAAAAAAAATCAAAAATTGATAAATTGCTATCTGAGTCCAAACAATATATGCATCAAGGAAAAAGTGGGAAGAAGATCTCTCAGTTACTTCCTCTACCAACCTCTGGACAAACATCCTGGAAAACACATTTAGCATGACTAACAATACTAACCTCCTCCTCATGCACTATAAGGTCATTCACAGGGTACACTACACTGGGCAAAGGCTCTATAAAATGGGAATAATCTGTGTACACTGTTCACTAAACACTCCTGACAATTACATACATGCCTTCTGGTACTGCACACCAGTCAAGAACTTCTGGCAACTTGTTATAAACCAACTAACTCTATTGTTAAAACAGCCCATCTCCCCATCCCCATCACTCTGTCTGTTAGGAGGCTGTTTTTAAGGAATTCCAGATTCAATGACTTGATAGAAGGCTATTTATTTTGAATGTATTATAAATAAGGAAGGACAGTTTCTCAATATCAACCTAAATGAATCCTTTACAGTTTAAAAAGGGATCAAGTTTAGATTAAGAGGTCCTTATTAGCCCCACAACTGGGAAATTTCACCTCGGCATTTGACCCATCCATGCAGTGAAACACCACATAAACACTAGTGAAGATCCACACTAGGGGGCAGTGAGCACACTTGGCTGGAGCGGTGGGCAGCCCTATCCACAGCGCCCGGGGAGCAATTGGGGGTTAGGTGTCTTTCTCAAGGACACCTCAGTCATGTACTTTCAGCTCAGGGCTTCCCTAACCTCCAGTCCACAACTGCCCCAGGGTTTCCGTTTTAGAAACTATTCATAAAGCCTGTAGCCCAGTGACATCCACATGCTAGTATGTGCCAGTAGCACTAAACAGAAATGTCATGCAGACATGTGACCAGGAATGCGAGTGGAGTTGACATTGGCTGTGTGTCAGCTGAGTGCTGAGGTCTTACTTTCATTTCTTCAGAACATATAGCAGAATTCTCTTTCATATCATTTTAGTGCATTAACATACCAGTGGATTTCAGAAATCTTTCCTGGCAACAGTTCCATATTTCCATAGTAATCTGTAATACGATGGAAACAGAACTGTGAAATAAAGTAGAACTTTGCACGTCATCTACACGGTAACTATTTTCTTGTATTTGTGGTATGCAAAGCATAACTATACACAGTCTTCATAACAATGCACAGAGCCTACCCAACCATTGTCATAGCCTGCCCAGCCAGTGGCCTCGGCTCGTTATATCAGAGCTGCATTAGAGCAGCCAGATGAAGAACTGCTGTGCCTTCCGGGTTGCACGCCACAGGGGACCCCACCGTATCCACAGAACAGTAAATGGAAATCCTTCATTGTTAAAAGACCCTTATTAGTCCTGCAATGGGGAAATTTCACCTCCGCATTTAACCCATCCATGCAGTGAAACACCACATACACACTAGCGAATGCACACACAGTGCCGGAGAGGTGGGCAGCCCTATCCACAGCACTGGGGGAGCAGTTGGGGGTTAGGTGTCTTGCTCAAGGGGACTTCAGTCATGTACTGTTGCCTCAGGGATTCAAACAGTTGATGGAAATGTGGCAGAAGACATTTGCCCCATCATAGCTTTTGATTGTTCACTGCCTGTGTTATTTTGTTTGGCTAGGCTAGCATTCGTTTCTGCTAACTTCACCCCAAATGGACAAGTCTCAGGGCGATGGGTACATAATAGTTTTTTTTCAGTAAATTACTATGGACATGCAAAACATGGATCTATTGTTCAGCATTAATGGTGCCTTCACAGATGTTCACGTCACCCATGCCAAGTACATACCAGAAAATTGCTGGTAAGCACCACATCTTATATTTTATATTATATTTACCTATTAAATACTAGCTGCTCACCATACCATAAAATAAAGTGCTACCATATTATGTTTAAAATGAACAAGTGTTTCTCATCTGTAAATTATTATCTTTAGATCAGATGTGCTGCAATGCAGGGGAGCCGGGATGTCGAGTAGTAGGTGGTAAGAACAAGTTTAAGTCAGTTTAATTAGGAAGTTTCGTGCCAGAGCAAGCAGAGCAATTGAAAGTCTTTGAAAGACAGGGTGTGTTTATCCAAACACAAAGACCAGAAAATGAAAATTAAATAGCAAGAATTACAGAAACCAGAAGCATATCTCTGTATACTCATTACCTAAGAGCCTTCCTCATGCCGTACCAAGCCCAGGTGCTCATACATGAAGCTTTTTTTTGTTTGTTTTTCTTCATCTATGTATACACTTGGTCTCTCTGACTTCCCCATAACCCACTGAGAATTCAGTTGTGCTTATTTTATACAACCCCACTTATAAAAAAGTTGTGACGCTGTGCAGAATGTAAATAAAAATGCAATCCATACGATGTGCAAACCATGTAAAACATATTTTTAAGGAAAATACTAAAAAGACAACATATCAAAAGTTGGAACTGAGAAATTTTATTGGTTTTTGAAAAATATATGCCCAATTTGAATTTGATGCTAACAACTAGCTCCAAAAAAATTGGGACAGAGGCATGTTTACCACTGTGTTTCATCACCTCTTGTATTAACAGCACTCTAAGTGTTTGGGAACTGAGGAAACACTGCTGTAGTTTTGAAAGTGAAATGTTTTCCCATTCTTTTTTGATATAGTATTCCAGCTTCTCAGATGCAGAATGCAGAGTGTGGTTTGATATTGTATCCCTGAAAAAGCATGGCAGCATATGTTGTCAAAACATGGATCTGTTGTTCAGCATTAATGGTGCCTTCACAGATGTTCACGTCACCCATGCCATGTGCATTAATGCACCCCTATACCATCATGAATACTGGCTTTGGACTGCACTGATAACAAGTTTAATGGTCTTTAGCCCAGAGGACACAGTGTCCATGATTTTCAAAAAGACCACACGACCACAGGACACTTTTCCACTTCACCTCAGTCCATGTAAATAAATGACCACAGGACCAGAGAAGGTGGCAGCATTTCTGAATCTTGTTTATATAAGATTTCTTCTTTGTGTTTTAGAGTTTTAACTTGCATTTGTGGATGCAGCAACAAAATGTTTTCACAGACAGTGGTTTTCAGAGGTGCTTCTGAGCCCATCCAGTGATTTCCACACTGATGATTTACAGAATCATGTCTGTTTTTAACGCAGTGTCATCTGAGGGCCCAAAGATCATGGCCAGCAAATACTGTTTTTTGGCCTTGTTATTAACATACAGATTTCTCCTGATTCTATGAATCTTTTATTGTTATTATGTACCGTATGTGATGAAAAACAAAAGTTCTTTACTATTTTACATTGAAAAATGCTATTCTTGAATTGAAAATTATGTTTGCATTATGCGTTTGTACTATTTTCAATTAAACATATGGTTTAAATGATTTATACATCATTGCATTTTACATTTATATTTACATTTACAGCATTTAGCATTTTGTTTGTATTTACATTTTGCACAGCATCTCAACTTTTTTGGAAATGGGGTTGTATAAATTATAAATAAATAAATAAATAAATAAATAAATAAATAAATAAATAAATAAATAAAAAAACTTGTACAGACTGTAATCATATTTTCGCTCTGCTCCGCGGGGCTCGTCTAGATTTGCCATTCAAAAAATTGACATGGGCAGACGACTATGTAAATATCTATTTAGCAATATGTGTGGATGTGCAGGTTATGATTGATCTTTTCTTGTCGTTTCCTCTCCGTGTGTAAAAGGATTACCTTACAGCAATTCTGAGAAAGGGCGTTGCCCTAGTCAGTAAAGAGAGATGGAAGAACAGTTTTGGCATGAAGAAGACAATTTTTCTCTGTCTCTTTTTCTGTGTTTTTCCAATATGTTAAACTCCACAAATACAATTTTCTGTTGCACTGTTTGCTTGTGCAGTCTTTCACAGAGTGGTGAACCCCTCCTCATCTTTACTTTTGAAAGATGCTTTTTATACTCAATCATGTTACTGACCTGTTGCCAATCAACTAACAGGTGTTTGTTTAGCATTACACAACTGTCCCAGCCTTTTGGTGCCCTGTCCCAACTTTTTTGGAACTTGCTGTTGGCATCAAATTCAAAATGGGCACATATTTTTCAAAAAGCAATAAAATTGTTATGTTTGCATTATGCATTTGTACTATTTTAAATGAAACAAATGGTTTAAATGATTTATACATCACTGCATTTTACATTTATATTTACATTTACAGCATTTCGCATTTTGTTTGTATTTACATTTTGCACAGCATCTCAACTTTTTTGGAAATGGGGTTGTATAAATTATAAATAAATAAATAAATAATAAAAAAACTTCTTCAGTCCAGCTGCACCTCTCCACCAGCTTTTGGTGACATTTCGTTTTGCTAACCACTTTTTTTGTTAAAGTTGAACGGAGAATAGTTTCGTGGACATTGATAAAACAATGTGAATTTTCATTTCCACGTCCTACATCAACAAACCTCTAATGTTATTTATTTGTTTGTTTATTTTATCAGCTGCTGATAAACGATAAATGTAATAGCAACAATATATCAGACCACACTGCAGCAATAGTTTGAAGAAAAAACAAAACAACAAAAAAAAAACAATAACTTTATATTATTAAAAAAATAAATAAATGAATGATCTGAGGCCCAGGTAGAGATCCTGGCTCTTACTGAACCGGAATGTTGTTCTGAATGTGAAAGCTTATTGATGGGAATGAGGGTAAACAGGATTTGTTTGTTCAGGTTGTACAGACTGTAATCATATTTTCGCTCTGCTCCGCGGGGCTCGTCTAGATTTGCCATTCAAAAAATTGACATGGGCAGACGACTATGTAAATATCTATTTAGCAATATGTGTGGATGTGCAGGTTATGATTGATCTTTTCTTGTCGTTTCCACACCGTGTGTAAAAGGATTACCTTACAGCAATTCTGAGAAAGGGCGTTGCCCTAGTCAGTAAAGAGAGTTGGAAGAACAGTTTTGGCATGAAGAAGACAATTTTTCTCTGTCTCTTTTTCTGTGTTTTTCCAATATGTTAAACTCCACAAATACAATTTTCTGCAGCAATAACTCGAAGTCACAGAAATTTCAACCTACCCCCTGAAGTCCTGAAAGTGGGTCAAAAGACCCTTAGTCCAAACTGATGACTCTGATGGCTCCAATTAGCACCCTTTCATTTGTAAATGTGGCCATTACCTGAAGAATCTGCAGGGGGACCCACAGCCTGCCTACACACAAACACCTCTCATCCCCCTCTGCCCAAATTCTACAGACAGGCCTGAGTGAGCTTGTTTCAAGAAACATACAGGAATTGGCAGCAAGATTATTCACAGGAAAAAAAATCTTACAACATCAATAGACACACTGCAGTTTACTTATATGCATTTCTTACTTTATATCCTTTAATTCTATTTACTTCATATCTTAGTCCTTAGTCAAAAACATGAAAAAATATTTCTCATTCTCATTCCTTTTTTTTATTTTCTTTTTGTTGTCCAAATTCGTCGTTACTCAACATAATTTATGCTCACATATTCTTTCCCCTTTTGTTCTTTTCTTTTTCTTTTCTTCACAAAAAATACAAGGTTTTGTCTATTCATTCTTTTAATTTTTTTAATTTTACCTTTTTCTTCACCTGCTTTTTCTTCTCCTGTTCTTCTCTTCCATTTCCTTCTTTCTTTTCTCTACATTGTTACATGTATGTATATATGAATATTATTTGAAAACTGTTTGACCATGCTGGCTAGCAAAATAAGCTGGCCAATAATAATATATGCTGGCTAATAAAAAAAGCAGGTGAAGAAAAAGTTAACAATAAAAATTTAAAAGAATAAATAGACAAAACCTTTTATTTATTTTTTTTGAAGAAAAGAAGGATAAGGATGAAAACTGTTTGACCATGCTGGCTAGCAAAATACAGAAACATAGATTAGCTGGGGGTAGGTTGAATAGTGTGTTACCTGCAAGCCTATGCATGCCAAAAGAGGACTGATAGTGCGCTCATGGTTAGGTAGAAGGAGGGGGCATGTCCTGAGCATGGTGGCATGGTGGTGCACATTTTGAACAAATTAAAGTTGATTTAAATTGAAGTTGATCTTTTTTTTTCAATTGGTTTGGCTCATTTCTTGAAACCGAGGTGACATTCTCAAAACACCATGTGAAACACAGCTCAAGAGACTTTTTTGGGCATTTTGAGGGAACTGACAATTTGTATAAAACACACATTTTGTTTTGAAGCATACATAAAGTGTATGGGGGAGATGTGTCGACTGCTACAAATACATGTGTGGCAAATGTACCAGGGACATACCCTGGCAGTGCCAGGTATGTTCTGACAGTGCAGACAGACTGCTGAGTGAGTGCTGAAATGCTAGCCACACAAAGAAATGCCACTCACTCACACACGCCGCCCCCCACTGCAGACTATTGTAAATATGTGTGGAATTGTTTTATTCTTGTATTTTTTGTATTATTTTTATAACAAAAATAAAAAGCATGGAAACATTTTTCACGCTGAAATTTCAGTCCTCTTGACACAAATGCTTCTGTTCATTACTCACAGCTGTACCTTGCTGTAAAATTTCTAATTCTCTATTTAAAATAAAAAAATAAATAATTCATTGTTTGCTTTTCTGCTCAAATAAAACTAAACTAAATACAAAATGTGTAATCTTTATATTATCAAATACAATAAACTGAATAGAACTAACTAGAAACTAAATAGCTAAACTCAATGGCAAACAACAACCTCCTGTGGTTCGCCAGTAATGGCCTTATTTACAGAACAAAAGACGGTGATTATAGGATGTTAGCTAAAATCCTTCAGGTCACTCGACCCGTCTCTGGATTCCAGAGGTAGAAATGTTAAATGACCCCTCTCTGGGACTTCTAGTGTTAATAGCACTAGCATGTTAACACATTTTTGTTTTATACAACATTTTGTTCTCAGGCTAAAGACAAAGGCTGACTCATTTTCTTTATTTCTTCATATTAGTCTAGGCACCTCTATATGTAACAGGCTGATTGGCTCCTTCAATTATTGCAATAAGGTTTAAATGATTTATCTGACTGTAATGTATGAAGTGAATCATGTTTTGAGCTTTTAACTGACTTGGATTTTACACTACAGTCATTTTGCTTTAGGTGACCTGATACCTGATACCTGTTTATTTAATTTTATTTTTTTAAATGATAGAACATTCCATTTTGCCACTAACAAAACAATGATAACACATTCAAAACTTTATCCAAATATTTCAGCAGTGACTGCTTCAGAAGTGACAATTTTAGGTAATTTTTTAAGAACTCAAAAATTCAATCCACACCATGACTTGCAAACTTGCTATATGCACATAAAATAGTATTTTTATTAAAACATTAAAACAAAAACTTTTTATTGGAAAATGAAACTCTTGATAAATCTAAATAGTTCAATTTCATGTAAAAAGAAACTAGAAAGATTCAAAAGATTTTTTTTTACCAATTTGTGGAAAAAATACAAAAGAAAAGCATTATTTTTACAAGTATAAATTTAGGGGTTAGTGTTTGGGACAGAAACCTCCCAGCAGAAAGTACCCTATCCA
Source organism: Pygocentrus nattereri (assembly GCF_015220715.1). Lineage (NCBI taxonomy): Eukaryota > Metazoa > Chordata > Actinopteri > Characiformes > Serrasalmidae > Pygocentrus > Pygocentrus nattereri. Next base: position 9,937,855 of record NC_051219.1, on the reverse strand, counting down.
TTTTGTGTGTGTATATATATATATATATATATATATATATATATATATATATATCTTCCTACTATCTAAATATCTCTATATATCAGATGAAAACTGATAGGCACCATTCCATTTCTTCAATGTTTATTACATTTATTTTAATTACAAAGATCATTGTAATAAACAGCATTCAGACTCTCCATTTATCATCATATATGACATGATATATTCACTTCTGCTAGTGTCAAAATATGGAAATGAAAAATGTGAAAATGCCTCAGCAGCAGAGAGTTCAGATGAAGAGGATGGAGGAGATCAGAGGAACCAGCATGATGAGGAGGCTCAGCTTAACCCCCTCAACACCATTAATGCCCTCAGTACCATTATCCCCCTCAGCAGTGTTACACAGGTTCCCATCACAGCAGCTCACGCTTCCATTGATTCCAACTGTCTGCAGGTTTGTTATATCTGCGGTGCAGAGACTCCTGCTCACACATCCTTTCACCATCCTCTGAGCACCAGCAACTGTAGCTGTGAAGGTAGATGTAGAAGAGAGGCAGAGACAGAAGTTACTTAATGAAGACATTTAGACACTTTTTTGAGACAAAAGACGATGTAGCACAGTTCAGTACCCAGTTCACACAGCAAGTATGCAAAAACAACCCATTTTGAACAGCATCTCCCAAAAAACAACATATTCTCACATAAATTTCCCTTACTAAGTTGTGGCCATGCATTAGGATCTTGTTGCTATGCATGAATAAAACATAACCACGCATTGTTATTTACGGGATGTCACCAGCAGGGCTCTGTAGTTTGGGACTGGAACTTATACATTACTGTGAGTGCCATTATAAGAACTTTTCCTCTTGATCACTTTTATTTTAGGCCAATAAAATAACATTCTTATATACAAACGAGTGTGCATTCTTCACCTGTGGCGCTGATGCATTGAGCTTCATCTCCCAGACAGCTCACAGTTCCTGTGCAGTCGTCGCCAGTACACGTGTAACATTTATTCCCGTTTGAAGACCCTTGCGACAAAGCTTAACAGGAAAACAGGCGAAAAGAAGAAGTTTAACATCACCTTTTCAGCAGTTGAACTTGATCAGCATTTGTTCAGTATTCACAGCCTTTGGTCTCACCTGGTGCTTTCTGGCTGTTGCAGAGGTCAGTGCTGCAGCATTGCGAGTTCAAAGACAATGACAAAAATCCCAGGTTTAGGCTGCCACTGACACAAAGTGCTGCAGTTGAGCAAGTCTTTCCACTTACCTCCTTATCTACACCACCTAGTGAAGACAGAACACATGAAATTTCGAATCGGAGTCTAAGCTTTGTGTACTGAAGTCAGTCTTACCAGTGCTGATGACAATTGTCTGGCTGCCACACTGATCTGGGCAGTTCTGGGTGTCTGTGCATGTTCCAGACAGGTCTGGAAAACACTGATAACACACCAGTGTCAGTGCTACAGGACAGAGAAGTCAGGCATTGAAAACAGTTCAGCAAGAGACAATCAAACTACATTTCCTGACCTCCTTAAACGTTAAACTTCAATAACTTAATGCATAATGTTGCATTGAAAATCTAAAATGTAGAAAACTTTTTTTTTGGCAATACAGACACAACTTGGTTAAAATGAGATTCTACAGAAGCTAAACTGGTTCAACTGAAATCTAAAGCTTTACATTCCAAAGTCAAGATCAATACCTTTTGGGAAAAGCACACAGATGAGCACCAGTGTTAGTTGCGGCTTCATTGTTGTTGAATCAGAGAGGTTTAAAATGGGATGAGAGCAGATCTGGGTTTGATATAGATGTGGTGTCAGGAGGTGTGGAATCCGTACCTCCCATCAATGTGGTTTATCATATAAAACTGTTAAATTGTCACAGTTTTCCAATCCTGGCTCCGCCCACTCATATCTGCCATTCATCCGTTTACTCACGTGTGACATTACTTTCTGAAGTCTAGTCCATTGTTTCGGTTTTGTTTCGTCAGATTTTTATGCATCAGCGTTGCTTCTGTCACTGTTTTTGGAAGTGTCTCTTCCTCATGTTTAAAAAGTGAACTGGAAAGTGGCTTCATGACCTGTGTGTCAGGGGAACAGTTCATTGCCATTGAATCTAATTATGTTTAATGGGGACATTCACTTCAGTTTAGCAAGTCACATTTTTTCAGACTTTGTTTTCCATTTCAATCACTCAATTTCAAGGTTTGACTCAACGATCCATTTGCAACTTCATTTCCTTCATACAGGCAATTCAAATAGATTGAGTCTGGCCAGCTTGCTGACTAAGCAATTCAACAAATGAACCTGGGTGTTTTGGGTATTAATTAACTAATAAGGAATTTATTATGAGATCTTACCAAATCATTTACAAAGTCTGAAGATTTACCTAGGCAAGCCAAGCTACTGAGCCCTGTAAAGAGCTCACTGTTCAGCTTGGGAACAAAGACATTTGAAGCTTATTTGGCAACATATGAGGAGCATTTTAGCAAGTCAGTTCAAACTGTGGCCATAACATTATATATATATATATATATGATTGCATGGTTCAACGTCTCTCTAGACGTCTTCTGTCCACTTCATCAATGCCACAGCAAGTTGCTGCACTTCACTGGACTAGAGGGGGTCCCACACAATACCAGTTCCTGTCCCATGACTTTTGGCATGTCAGTGTATTTCAGTATATTCTGCTGTGCACTCTCTGTGTGAAATCTCTGACCTGTTATCGTGGGCATCAAAATGAAAAGTGAGATGCTCTGCTTCACTCTCACCATTATTTATTTATTTTGCCAGCGTTCTGCACCTAAATGAACACAATAATATATCCCAGAGCCACAATCTCAGCTGGCTTAGCTGAATCAAGTATGATAGACTGCACAATGGACTTACATAGATAACTTGATTCTGGTATTCCCTAGTCGTGATTCGTAATGCATGAACTAATGAATGAGTTAGCTGTTTATCTCAGGATGTAAGCAGCTTTAAGCTGTAGTTGGAAAGCCTAGAGTTTACAAACTGCAGCGGGATGTTGCCGCATTTTCTTGTTTTGCTTATTCTCGTCGTTACTAATGAGCATCGGTGCTGAATTCTGCATTCTTAACTGGTTTCATTTCAAGTTTAAAGACAAAAGGAGTGACTCCTGTTGATCTAGTTTACCGTCTAGGGCAGGATGTGTGTGACGTAGCTGATTTGAACTTGTTATTATTCTTTCAGCGCTTCAAACTGCATGGTGTTGAGAGGTCAACACAAACAGCTGTAGTTCTGCCATCCCACTGTGTTCATATGTCCTATGTCACTCTCTTAACCAAGACGCTAAAGAACAATATGATGAAATACCACATTTAATAAACACTTTTATTTTTTTAAATAATATTAAATACAACAGACAATTCAGCCAACAATGTCTGTTAACCATAGGCTTTTAATAATTTTTCAGAATTCATTAATATTAGATTATAGATTATAATACAATCAATGTGCAGCAAAGCATTTTTAAATAGCAATGGACTGTATATCATTATTGTGCAGTGTGTTGTTGTAACTGCAGTTGAGATACTTGATGTAATTTGATAGAACGTCTAGTTTAGCGACAGACCAGAGATAGTAATGCAGAGCAGTCAGGGTTAACGTAATGCACCCCACTGTTAGCTTGGTCCTAACATATCAGTGCATATCTCATAGAGGTGCTAAGATAGCATAATCATAGTAGTGATGATCTACTAGTGTGAAGGTTTCTATGTGAAATAGTGATGGGAGTTGTAGTAAATATGTACTAGGTAGCGAAGCTGGAAACCACTGCTCTAAAGCAGTATTTCTCGATTCTGGTCCTGGAGGCCCATTTTAGAGTTTTCCCTGCTCCCAACATGCCTGATGTTACTAATCAGCCCATTATCAGCCCATTATTGTGTTAAAGTGGGTGAGTTAAAGCAGGAAAAGCATTCAAATGTGTGCCTCCAGGACCAGGATTGAGAAACACCGCTCTAAAGCATGTAGCACATCAACAATGGCCCTATGAAAACCTCATCAGGTTGGAAAGCACATTGATCTAGACTGACTTTCACGTCAAATTCACAAATAATTTCAAAATGAATGAAGAAAATTTGAATGAAAAAAATTGAAGAAAATTTCATACATCTGAAAAGTTTAAGAAAAGCCTTTTGTAAAAAGTGTTGAAATATAAACAGATAGCAAAGATTGCAAACAACTAAGTGTATGTTAGAGCCCAATATCATATCAATATCATATATAGCATTTTTATCAAACCTGATACACTTCATCATCCAGCAATAAACTGCAAGCAGCACTGGCGCTCATCTCTGCCTTCTTCCATAAGGTACACTCTCAGAAATAACGGTACTAAACTGCTAGTGCCCCTCATGTCACTGGGGTGGGACCCTCAAAGGTACATCTCGCTACCTTTTGTCAAGGAACATAACTGAACCATAATCCACTGAAATGATATTTTCTAAGACATATTGGCTCCATTCGGATATGAAAAGGCACCAATCTATACTTTTTGTCTGAGAAAAAACTTATTTAAGGTTCACAATTGGACCTTAAAACTACTCCGGTAACTTTTAGGGTAAAAAAGCCTTTGACATGGCGTTGCCATCCTTTCTAGACTGATATATTTCAATAACTTTATCCTCTCTTCCAGGTTTTTTATTGATTGTGGCATAGTGTGCTGCTTGTGTAGACCTTTCAGCTGACTGAAAAGATCCTATTTAAGTGGCATTTGAACAGGGCTGGCAGCACTGAGGCTTGGGTGTGACTGGTGTAATATAAATATGTAACATTGCATTCAAGTGGGTTCATTATGTGTTGCACAAATGGAGAAAGGTCATTTGAAGACTTGTACAGTAAATCTGGGAGTTGTGCAAGACTATCAACTTGAAATGCTTCAGCACTGATCTTTTAAAAACTATCAACAACTCTGAATACTGCATAAAGGGGCAGTTGTGGGCTAGAGGTTAGGGAACTGGCCCTGTTACGGATACCCTGCACCGACAGTCCATGACTGAGCCGTCCTTGAGCAAGACACCTAACCCCCAATTGCTCCCCGGGCGCAGTGGATAGGGCTGCCCACCGCTCCGGGCAAGTGAGCTCACTGCCCCCTGGTGTGTGTATGTATTCACTAGTGTGTATGTGGTGTTTCACTTCACGGATGGGTTAAATGCAGAGCTGGAATTTCCCCGGCTGTAGGATTAAGAAAGTATCACTAAAACTCAACTAAATAAGGAATGCTGGCTATGTAAGCAGTAGCTCTGGGTTTAGTCTCTTGTGTGTTATAATGCAGTGATCTGCAGATACGATGATGCTAAACCTCTTCATTGAACTGTTTATCTGTAAAGCTTCTCCAAATGGGATGAAGTTTTGCACCTGTGCTGAAAAAGATCAGAATCACAGGTGAAACAAAAATCTGAAGATCTAAATTGTTATCGTGCACATGGTTTTGCTCTAAAACAAGGGTGTTCATTGATACACAGTGAGATTGTAACCAAGAATTGGGCCAAGGGATCACAAGACACAGGTGGAAACGCAGGTGGCAACAATCAGGGACAGAGTCACTAAACAAGGGGGCAGGACTACAAAACCAAAACAAAGAACATGTGTGCTAAACCAAAACACAACACGAACACATGGACATGACTGGGCCAGTCGTGACAAAGATATTGCCTCTTATTTACCTAAATATATTGATGTAGCTATCACAGCTAACTTCCATGGTTTTAAATTGTCTATGAAAGGATGTACGAGCAGATATTTCTGTACTACTCATCATAGTGGTCCCTCTGCTATCAGTCATCTTCCTCTGAACTCTTGCTCAAGCACATTTGCATATTTTTCTTTTCCATCCTTAAAAACTCATAATTATTTACATACATTTTCCAAAAAATGGATATTGACCTACCTCTTAGAGTACTTTGACATAGCATTTAAATACAGTATGGGGCAAGCCACAAATGTTAGCTTTAAAGCACAGTAGCTTATTCCCACCATAATGAAGAAAAACGTAAACGGAGCAGTTCATCAAATCAATAGAGAGGTCAGGCAGTGATAATCCTGTAAATGAACATAAACTGGTGCATATTGTAACCAGTAGGGTCAAATTTTGTAGGTCTACAGTTACAGACTGTAATCCATCTGGTTCTCCGATACTTCGTTGGCCCCTTTTACCCTGTTCTTCAGTGATCAGGACCCCCATGGACCCTCGCAGAGCAGGTACTATTTGGGTGGTGGATCACTCTCAGCACTTCCGTACCACTGATGTGGTGGTGGTGTGTGTTGTGCTGGTATGAGAGGATCAGACACAGCAGCGCTGCTGGAGTTTTTAAACACTGTGTCCACTCACTGTCCACTCTATCAGACACTCCTACCTTTTCAGCCCACCTTGTAGATGTAAAGTCAGAGACGACAGCTCATCTGCGGCTGCACAGTTTGTTTTGGTCGTCTTCTAGTCCTTCATCAGTGGTCACATGATGTTTTTGACTAGATATTTTTTGGTTGGTGGACTTTTCTCAGTGCAGCAGTGACGCTGAGGTGTTTAAAAACAGTAAAGCTTGGTCTTTACCTTTGATTGTAGCTTGGCAATATGGTGAGAGAAGGATAAGGAATTGTCTAACCACATGGCTGGACATGCATACGCAGTAACCTGTTCCAGGAGATCTCCCTCAGAAGTACATTTAAAAGTAAGGGTGCTTGAGGCATCAAAACACATGGTTTCTGAAATGTTTATTGACAGTTTAAGGTTAGTAAAGGCATATTGAACCTGGTGGAAGTAATCTTGGAGTATAGGTTCACGGGAAGAGCCAGTGGCATACAAGATGAATGTAAGCAGTGAAGACAGTGTAACAATATTAATATGTACATATTGTTATAATCTACACCATCTGAAACAGGTCATTCATGAAAGGAAGGACTGGAAACGACACTTCTCCCGGACCAACACAGGCACACAAGTGTGAGGCAATGCAATAAACAGTACAATACAACGCAGACAATACAGTACAATAAATAAATATGAAAGACTTACAATCAATATAAAACAGAACACAGGCAGCACACAGTACTGAGTGTATGTGGAGCTGTGCAAAGGACTTGGTCTCCTGGTTATGTTAATATTATCTATCAAGGTTCAAGTAAAATGTTACCAATAAACCTCTTGCAAGGGAAAACAGCTCCGTCAGCTACATTTTAGCTTTAGAGGTGATCACTGAGCTAGTGATAACAGGCGGCTGTACGTGGCCTATACGCTTTGTTTCGGGCAGTTTCTGCTGTAGTCCAGCACAAAAAGAGGTTCCATCTTATTCCTTAGAATTTTCGAGATTTCTTTATAGTTACATTTTTAAGATCTAAACTAATTCATTCAGACTGGTTTGGTGCGAAATGCTTCCTTCCAGAGAAACATACAGAGTCAGAATTGTTCACAGTGGTTGTGATAGGAACCAGACTGCCATCTTGTGGAAATAAATGAAAGCACATTTTCAAAAAGATATTTTTGTGGCCTTTAAGCTCAGTTGACTCGGCTAAGTCGAGGCTCAACTGTTGATTTGAGTCTGATCATCATCCCTTAACGAATGAATAGAGGTGATCCATTGGTCAGCTGTCTATCTCAGTATCTCAGCTGTTCTTTGTTATGGTTTGAAAACCTACCGCGGTGGAATGTTGCAGCCCATCCAGCATTTTCCTATTTTGTTTACTCAGTTCATTTCCACTGACCAGGACAGGATGTGTATCGCTTCCTCAGGATCATTCTGTCAATCAAGGTCAGCACTAAAAGCTTTAGTCTTTTATGAAAGTACTGTTCTGTAGATGTTTTCTCTATGGAGAATCTTCCACTGACCGCTGTATTATAAAAATTTTAAGAAGTTTGTAATTATCAACTTCCTCTAAGCTGCTTCTCCTACTGGGTCACAGTGGTGCTGGAGCCTATCCAGCTGTCATCGGGTGGAAGGCAGGATACACAGGATATACAGGCCGCCAGTCCAACACAGGGCAGACATACAGATTCACACGTGGGGCAATTTAGCATGTCCAATTGGCCTAACTGCACGTCTTTGGACTGTGAGAAGAAACCCATGCAGACACAGGGAGAACATACAAACTCTACAAAGAAAGGACCCTGGTCGCCTGACCGGGGAATCGAACCCTTAACTTGCTGTGCGCTGCCCACCGTACCACCCTGTAATTAACACGTTTGTTTAAATTTTGGAACAAATTTTGGTCCTCCATAACAGGACGCTGTGTTTTGCTTACAGAAGGCCCGAGCATTGCCAATTGTGAACGGTCAATGAAACCTGATCCCAACAAAACAAACATAACATACTCTGACGTATGCAAAAGAGCAGTATTGCCTGTTTAGAGATATAATAGTGAGACATCTGCTGCGAAGGAAACATTAACCCTGTTTATGACATTTCCTCCATTGTGTTCAATACTGTTGAGATAATTTTGTGGCATTTCTGCTTTTCCATTTCACTAGCTTGGGGAATATTTGGGTAGGAACTTCCCATTGTTCCCACAGGGCTAACTATTCCTTTAACAGCGAGAGAGAGAAGCATTCTCAAAAAATGAGCTTTATGGTCAATGGACAGCATGCAAATCTCGATAGCATCAAAAGCACATAATAACGTTGATATATAACACGAGCTACAGCGAAGGAAACCTCACAGTCTGGCATAGTCAGGACCCGATTTCACATTCAAATGATGCTTATTATTGACCAATGAAAACATGAGATTTACTAATGCTTTTGCACATTTTTATTGATTTATTTATGCTTTTTTAAATCATCTTTAAAAGACACAGAACTACCCATGCATACGGTACGTTATATACACTGGAAGAACATGTAGTAGAGAGTGAAATACAGATACTTTAGGACTAATTTCTATCAGTCCTATGTCAAATTGATTGGCTGCATATAAAATGTTTATTACATTTAAAAATTAGTATTAAATAAAAATGGAGACAAAGTACAATAAGATCAACTACAACCATGTTTAAATGCCTTTATTTATTAGTAATATCATTCACAACAGACTAATAGGCGTTTAATAAAGACTTCAATATGGCTTTGTTACTCTGCACATTGTATGTAAATTTCATGATGCATGGACCAAAAGAAATGGCCCAAAATTACTTGGAGAAAACTCTGGTTCCATTGACTTACATTAGAAGTACAGTTGGTTTTTTCCTTCTCCTGTAAAGTCAACATTTTGGGCATATGAGGTTTTGTTCCGACAACAGCGATATGCTTTTTTCATGCAAGTCCTGGTCTTGCTTACTAGTCTGCCTCGATGCAGGGGTGGCGCCACAGCCGCAAAAGTGGTGGGGCGAAACTTATTATTGAAAAGAAGGAAGAAGGACTTAAAAAAAGAACCACACTGTTGGCTTATGCCGCTCACTAACGCCAGCTTTAATGCTTTAATGTCATGCTAATAACATGTCTCTATAAACCTATTCATGAATGGCTTTGCTAACTAACATGTCCAAAAACTTCAGGCTGTTTTAAGACCCAGTTCATCATTGTATTATAATTTGGTTCAGTTGGTTTCATATTGCAATGGCTAAACTGGACCAAGTGACACCTATGGGTCATATATGACGCTGATGTGCACTGAGAAACTTGCTCTGGTCTAGAATTCCCTCATTATTTAACACAGTTTAGTTGTTTTATGTGCACCTGAACTGGGGTGGAGTGACCACACATTAAAACTGAACCAGAAGAAGAAGTGATAGAACTGCATCAAACAGGTTGGGTGTGAAAGGTGGTATAAGAGGTCGCTGAGCCATCATCATGGGAGATGTTCAGGGCTTTCTCCCCTCTAACCTGATCTGGAAGAACACCTCTCCAGGCCGGCCTGGCACCTTCACACCACTCTTTGCTTTGTTACAAGCTTTGTTGTGAATACTTGGTAGGTAGGGGACGAGTATTTGTTTTGGTTACACATCTAGAAGAAAATGTGCCTACTGTTTCTCCTGGTTTTAAAGCCTTGAGACAGGGTAGCACTTTGTATTTTGTTTGGTTTGCTTTCAGGTTTAGTTGGTTTTTGTTTCGTTATTTTGGCATATGCTCGTCCCTGAAGCCATCACTTTCAGTCAGTATAGCCACTTGCAAACCTGCATACTTAAACCAGTTTCAATAAATCTGCAGTTTGCTGATTTTAAATGGTGTCCCACGTCTGGTCTGAGGAGAGAGCCCACTGTCATTCTAGGTTACGGCCTGACACTAGACCGCGTCGTAACACCTTATGTGCAGCTTTCCGATTATGTGGCTACTCAAGCACAGAGGGCCTATAGTACACAATTTGCAATTGAATTAGGTCTCAAATGATGATGCAAAGAAATACTTGAATTAGTGTTTTAATTTCAACTCAAATAAAGACTATTCAGAGACTGTTCTCTAGCATTTGCAGATCACTCTGTCTCTGTCTCTGCATGGCCATGGCCACAACTCAGTGCATTTAGGCATGTAGAGGTGGTCAAGACAACTTGCTGAAGTGCAGACCGAGCATCAGAACGGGGAAGAAAGGGGATTTAAGGGACTTTGAACGTGGCGTGGTTGTTGGTGCCAGACGGGCTGGTCTGAGTATTTCAGAAACTGCTGATCTACTGGGATTTTCAGGCACAACCATCTCTAGGGTTTACAGAGAACGGTCCGAAAAAGAGGAAACGTCCAGTGAGCGGTCAGTTGTGTGGACGAAGATGCCTTGTTGATGTGAGAGGCCAGAGGAGAATGGGCAGACTGGTTCCAGATGATAGAAAGGCAGCAGGAACTCAAATAACCAACCAGAACCTCTGAGGAACGTTTCCAACACCTTGTTGAAAGTCTGCCATGAAGAATTAAGGCAGCTCTGAAGGCAAAAGGGGGTCCAACCTTTTACTAGCAATGTACCTTTTACTAGCAGTGTACCTAATAAAGTGGCCAGTGAGTGTATATGCAAATATAATAATTTCCATTTTAAGTCTTTTATTGGACTGTTAGATAAAACAGATGAAATGTGACCTTGCAGAATATCTGGCAGGATGAGGATGGGGTTTGACATTGGCTATGGGTTAGAATGAGGACACTGAGGAGAAAGGATTGTGTTCCTTGAGGAAGGAAGGATGTTTTTTCATGACAGAAAATAAAATAAAAAAAAACATGTTTTCCTGTTTTAATCCTTTTTATTATCCTGTTTATTATTGAGAGATTCTTTCCCCTGAGGTTATCATTCAGTACATAATGATGAATGAATGTAAAATGTACTATGACAACAACATGTAGTCATGAGGTTGAAGAATGGGGGGAGTTTTTAAGGAATTCCCAACTGAATAACACAACAAAGACTTCTTACTCGGAACTTATTCTTAACAAAGATGGTCAGTTGCTTAGTACCAAACATCATAAACCCTTTAAAGGTAATTAAAAGATCAATTTTAGAGTTTCAGATCATTCCGATTTTTGACCTTAGTCTGCCTTTGTGTGTTGTTGATTGCTGAACCGACTGCTTTGTTCCCGACCATCTGTGTTTTACCAAAACAGCCGACTCATTCATGCACAGCACATCGTTAGATGTCCTATCTCATGAAAGGCAAGTCCCAAGGTAATGGGAATATTTTAAATAGTATCACGTTAAATACCAAAACAAATCTCACAAACCCAATTCCAAAAAGTTTCGATGACTGATAAATACAAATAAAAACAGAAAGCAGTGACTTATTAATCTACTTTGACCTGTATTTGAAGAAAAACAAAAACAAACAGTGAGGACAAGGGCATGGTCCAGGAAAGGTCCAGTCATTTATGAACAAGGATGGGTTGAGGCTCGCAACTTTGCCCAAAATGCACCTGCAAAAAACCCAAGAAGTTATTTTTTTTTAAATTATTTTATCATTTTCCTCAATGAGCAAATACAAGGATTTTAGGTAATTCATGCTTTAAACAGCACAATATCATCACAAGATTCATGGAATCTGGGCAAACCTTTTTTATAAAAAGCAAGACCAAAAACCACAACTGAATGGCTTTGATCTTCAACCCATCAGACATCACCGCATTATCAATGGTCATGCTTCTGTGATGGATATCACCACATGAAGACAGGAACACTTTGACAAACTGTTGTTAATAAACTATAATAGTCCATTGCTGCAACCACAAACGCAGCTTGAGATTGTACTGTGCATAACAGACAACAGCATTGTCAGAAATGCTGCCAACTTCTCTGGGCTAAAGCTCATCTGAAATGGACTGATGCACAGTGGATGTGTGTATTGTGGTTTGATGAGCCAGTTTTTCAGCTTGTTTAAGGAAATCGTGCATGATGTGCTCTCCAGACTAAAAAAGAAAGGAACCAACCAGGCCAGGGTCCGATATGGGTCTATCGTAATTGCAAAAGCAGGCAGGCCTCAATACACAAGCAAGCAGACACAGTGCAGTCAAATAAAAAAGCAAGGAACAAGCCTTATCTGAACTAGCTGCCATACCAGCAAGATAAGTTATAATTGATATGGATGCTGTCTGCTGTCAAGACCTCGAGGTTGCTCATTTTACGTAACACAAAACAGGAACGTACAAACACTTTTATTGGAGCATTTTAGCCACAGGGTTCACAACAGCCTGAGGAAGACAATGATACACTTGAAACACTTGAGGAGTGAGAAAAGACAAGACACATTAAAGGGTGAATCAGAGTTATGGGAGTTTCTGAAAAGCCTCCAGGAAGCCACGCCCCCAAAAATAAATGCATATCTGATCCAGCCCTGCTTTCATCACATTTCATCACATCAAACTCCACCAACAATACGCCAACAATGAGGCTGCAAGTCCCCCTGCTGCTCATCTGCGTGCTTTTCCCAAAAGGTATGGAACTTAACTCGCAGTACAGTAAGAAAACCTTTAGATGCATTCAATTCATTTTAATAAATGTTGTTTTAATCTGTTTGGCCTCTGCAATGTATAATTATCTACGTGATTCGTTTGAGCATTTCAGTGAATGTTGCTTGAATGCCTATTTCTAATACTAAAAGTTTGGTATAACCTGGAAAACCAGTGAGCAGGAATTCACACTGGAAGTTCATCAACTTTGTGTCCTGAATGTACTGACTCTGTTCTTCATGCTCCGTTCTCCAGCGCAGACCCTGAAATGCTATCAGTGTTTACCTGGGTCGTCTGGAAAATGCACAACTACCCAGACAGACTGTCCAGAGCAGTGTGCCAGCATGACCACTGCTGTGTACATCGGTAAGAATGACCTTCATATCGCATATGTGTCATATTTACTATCATGAAATATAATTTATTCATTAATTCATTAATGGGCCAAGCCCAAAATGGCACATCAAGCCTTTAATGGGCTTTAACGTATACACGTAACAACACTTAGTTAAAGTGAATGAATATGGGGAAGCTTTTCCCGTTTGATGTCTTTCAATGCGTAACTCTGTGAGGTCATTTTCTTGAGGGAGTGGAAGTATCGTTCCACTCAGCACTGACGGCTTCAAACCGCGGACAAACACGGCGGAGCTGGCTCGTGTTTAAAATGAGGCTGAATATCTTCCACAGGGTCTAACTCTGGACTCTGATCAGCCCCAAACCACCAGTACAAACCATTAGTGTTTTGAACTTGGCCGATTTCTTTGCACAGCTCTGTAATTACATTACAGTATGTGCTGTGTTCACTAGGTGGTGTAAACACGGGAGATGTTAATGTGAAGAACTGTTCAGCAGCTGGGCAGTGTGTCTCCGGGAGCCGCAACATGGGAATTTTGAAAATGACTGTCAACTCCAAATTTCTGCAGCACTGATCTGTGCAACACCAACAAACCACCAGGTAAAGCCAAACACTCTGAATACTGTACAAAAGACGCTGTTTGTGAAGGTTCTCTCTTATTCTGTCTCATTCAAACTGCCCATTTCAGCTAAAGCTGATCTAAATGATTGGTAGTGCTTCATTTTCAGGAGGTTGATGTGATGTCCTGTATGCAGTAACTCTGGGTTTAGTGTCTTTTGTGTTGTAATACAGTGAACCTCAGAAAAGACGATGCTCAACCCGTATCTTTCTAAAGCTTTGCCAAAAGGGTCTCCAAATGGGAAGAAGTGTTACGCCTGCATTGATGACGACTGCTCAAGAACTGTGAGCTGTGAGGGAGATGAGGATCAATGCGTCAGCATCAGAGGTGACTACATTTTTAGTCTAAAATGAGGACATTCATTAAAACGTCTCTTTAATCTGATTTTGTGGTTTATCTAAATATGTTCAGCTGTCTAACGTCTCCCTCTGACCTGCATTCGCAGTTACTTCGGGTGTTCAATTGAAATTAAAAGGATGCATGAGCAGAAGTCTCTGCACTATGGACAAGTGGAACCCGCAGACAACTGAAGTCATTGAACATGTGAGCTGCTGTGAGGGGGACCTGTGTAACGGTGCTGAGGGGGTTAAGCTGAGTCTCCTCATCATGCTGGTTCCTCTGATCTTCTCCATCCTCTTCATCTGAACTTTTTTCAGATCAATTTTCTTTTCTTTAAGACTAGCAGAGCTGTCTATTGCAATGTGTCCAACTGCAGAGTCTGAATTGTAATGGTAGTTTTGTTTTGTAACCTTAATAAACAGTGTGCTGACTTTGAGTGGTCTACTGTACTGTATTTACGTATGAAGAGAAAAGGAAACTGAGGCAGGGAACAAACCTTATATAGTTAAAACTAGTTTTATAATCTTCAGTGCTCTTGAAAGCAGGCTTGAAATATCAGCTTTGTGCCACATTAGAATGCTATCAAGCCCAACAACACAAGCTTTCAGTCATGAGCGTTTCGGATTGGGTATTGTCAATATATGTCATGCTTAAGTAAGTTTGGTAAACTTTATCAAGTTTGGTAAACATGCTAGAAGAGACAGTCAGTGAACATTAGCTACACTATACTTCCAAATGTATTTACTCACCCATCGAAATCATTGAATTCAGGTGTTCCAATCACTTCTGTGGCCCACCGGTGTATAAAGCTGAGCCCCTAGGCCTGCAGACTGCTTCTACAGACATTAGTGAAAGAATGGGTCGCTCTCAGGAGCTCAGTGAATTCCAGCGTGGTACCGTGATCGGACACCACCTGTGCAACAAGTCCAGTCGTGAAATTTCCTTGCTACTAAATATTCCACAGTCAACTGTCAGTGGGATCATAACAAAGTGGAAGCGATTGGGAACGACAGCAACTCAGCCACGAAGTGGTCGGCCACAAATGACAGGGCAGGTTCAGCGGATGCTGAGGGGCATAGTGCGCAGAGGTCACCAACTTTCTGCAGAGTCCATCACTACAGACCTCCAAACTTCATGTGGCCTTCAGATCAGCTCAAGAACAGCATAGAGAGCTTCATGGAATGGGTTTCCATGGCTGAGCAGCTGCATCTAGGTTTGTACTTGTCTGACTGCATTGTGCCGAGTGTAAAGTTTGGTGGAGGGGGGGATCATGGTGTGGGGTTGTTATTCTGGAGTTGGGCTCGGCCCCTTAGTTCCAGTGAAAGGAGCTCTTATCTGACTAACAGGCTTCAGTTTATTTCAATTGGGAACCATACGTCTGACACAGTGCCCATTGAATATGGTGTCCCTCAGGGTTCCGTCCTTGGTCCCCTCCTTTTTATAATCTATATTCTCCCCCTCGGTTATATTTTTCGTAGTCACAATTTACATTTTCATTGCTACGCTGATGATACTCAGATCTATCTCAGCTTCAAACCAGCAGCACTGTTTCCCCCACCCCAGTTAAATAGATGTCTTATTGACCTGAACTCCTGGCTTAGGGCAAATTTTCTTTCTTTAATTGCACACAAAACCGAGTTTATAGTTACTGGCTCCAAGTCCACTGTTAACGCTCTCAAAAATCTTGCTCTCACTGTAAATGATATTACAATCCCTCCATCTGTCACTGTCCGAAACCTAGGTGTTCTTTTTGACCCTTCTTTGTCTTTTGAACCGCACATCAAGTCTCTGTCTAGGTCGGCATTTTTCCACCTTCGCAATATTTCTTGTATCCGTCCTTTACTGTCCCCGGCTGCAGCTGAGTCTCTGGTCCATGCTTTTGTTACTTCTCGCCTGGACTATTGTAACTCATTACTCTATGGGCTCCCCGCTAAGTCACTTAGGTTGTTACAAATAGTGCAAAATTCTGCAGCACGGATTCTCACATACACTAAAAAATCTGAGCACATAACTCCTGTTCTTCAGAGACTTCATTGGCTGCCCATTACTTTACGTATTCAATATAAAATTCTACTTCTCACATTCAAGGCACTTCATGGCCTGGCTCCTGCTTACTTACTCGACCTTCTAATACCCTACAAGCCCACTCGTAACCTCAGGTCTTCGGAAGCAGGCCTTCTAGTGGTCCCTAGGTTCAGGCTCAGCTCTATGGGTGGTCGTTCCTTCAGTGTTGCTGCCCCCTTGCTCTGGAACTCTCTGCCTCTCTCTCTTCGCTCTAACTCTTCTCTTTCTCACTTCAAATCTTTATTGAAATCTCATCTTTTTCTCCTTCATTTTTCTCCCTGCATCTTCCTCGGGCCTTGTGTAATGTGATATGCATTTTGTAAAGCGACCTTGGGTTTTGTGTAAAGGCGCTATATAAGTTTAACTTATTATTATTATATTATTATTAATGATTCAGCAGACCAAGAGATTTTGGACAATTTCATGCTCCCAACTTTGTGGGAACAGTTTGGGGACGGCCCCTTCCTGTTCCAACATGACTGCGCACCAGTGCACAAAGCAGGTCCATAAAGACACGGATGAGCCAGTTTGGTGTGGAAGAACTTGACTGGCCTGCGCAGAGTCCTGACCTCAACCCAGTAGAACACCTGTGGGATGAATTAGAGCGGAGACTGTGAGCCAGGCCTTCTCGTCCAACATCAGTGTCTGACCTCACAAATGCGCTTCAGGAAGAACGGTCAGAAATTCCATAAACACACTCCTAACCCTGGTGGAAAGCCTTCCCAGAAGAGTTGAAGCTTATGCACAAAAGAAGAATAGATGACTCGACGTTTGTGTCCAGCTTTTATTCAGGTTTAACTCTGTATACAGACTACAAGAAAGGAAAACTGCTCCGGAGGAAGGAAATATGCTTTTTAACCTTTATCACAGCCGAAGCTGTTCCAAGAATCATGCGATAAATTGCGACCAAATAAAGTACCTGACTCATTGTTTTTAGAACAAAGCACATGGGAACCACAGCTTGCTCTGATGCCAATACTATGCTTATTTCCAATGGCAGCCTGACAAAGCAGCAGAAGCGTCTTGAGAGAAAGGAAAACATCTAGCGATAAAATGTCCCTTACAGAACCCCCAAGCTTAAAAATTGACATAAATGAGAAAAGAAATGATCATTTCTTGTGGTGTGATTCAATCTTGTGCAGCAGCAGAATGGAGTGATGATGGTAGACGTTTCCTGTAGTACAGATTTGGGGGAAGAGCTGGTGTATACTACAGAATCAGCATATAAATGAATGAAAGCCTCACCAGCAGTAAGGAGAGTATAGCAGTATATACATGTACACTATGTTATACAGTCATCTGAAGCAGGTCATTCATGAAAGGAAGCCTGGCATGTTTCCACCCATCACCTATAAAAGGTGGACGGTGGGCAGTGCTGGCCCCATAGGGGACTGTGGTCAAAATGTTTTGCAACACTGCTTGGACAGCTGTGCAGACTTCCTGGTTATGCACATTTGACTTTAGATCTGTCTGGCAGATGTGATCAGAATGTACAACTGTATGAGAACAATGAGAGACATGAAGCCTAAAGTAGAAAAAATAGCTACACCAAATGTAGATGCATAGTTTATAACACGCATATTCATCATAAAATGCTTACACACCATAAAGGGAAACTGGAATTGTGATAAAAATGGAAATATAAGGTGACAACGATGATATACATCAGTGGAAGCCTCATTCAGAGGTGTGCCGTTTGTGTGTTTATTATGTTTATTATGCATTAGACATGGCCCACCTAGCGTTTCTCCAGCAGGGGGTGCTGTTTGCTCGCAAGTCTCTCAATGTTTATCCATTAGAGAAGAAACAGTCATGAACCTCAGCTTCCTCTAACAAACAGGTTTCATTTTTATCTACTCTGGAAATAGAAATAAACAGACCGAATGTGCTCAAGTTTACCTTCGGCTAAACTTCCGAAACCACTTTGTTTACAATTTTTAATCATTTTCTCTCCTCAGAGTTGGACTGTCCATCCATCCATCCTCAACCGCTTATCCGGGTCTGGGTCGCGGGGGCAGCAGCCTAAGCAAAGAGGCCCAGGCCACCCTCTCCCCTGCCACCTCCTCCAGCACTTCCGGAGGGATAGCGAGGCGTTCCCAAGACAGTCGAGAGATATAAACCCTCCAACGTGTCCTGGGTCTTACCCGGGGTCTCCTCCCCGTCGGACATGTCTGGAACACCTCCCTAGGGAGGCGTCCAGAGGCCATCCTTACCAGATGCCCGAACCACCTTAACTGGCTTCTCTCAACTGTAGAGAGTTGGACTGTATCAATGCAAAGCAGAAAGCTCTCCAGTTCAACTCTGAAGAGACAAAATTGCTGTAAACTGTAATTAAACACAAGCTTTTTACACTTTTTTAAAGGAAACTATGATTATCTATACTAACTAAACTATCTAAGTTCATCATCACAGGGGCACCAAATAAAGATCAGGTTCTGATTTTTTTTTTTTGTCTAACAAAACAACTTCAATATCGGAAGACTGTGGTTTAAAACCCTGGCAAAGCTGTAAACCTCTATGTCGACCCAGAATGAGGAAATTCCCAGTGGAACTTTGTGATGCAAAGAGTCCCAGCGAGTAGCGTAAGTAAAGCTTAGGACAAAGATTAGGACAAAAAGGCAAAAAGGTGAGTTAGAACCTTTGGCTAAATTAACCCTTAGAACCCTTGAATTTGGGGGGATTTGGGGATTTTTTAATGATATTTTGATCAATTACAATTATAAAATGTTTACATGAGACAGTCACACATGCCATGCAAGTTTGGGTATCCCTGGTCAAATGACATAAAATCTTCTTCTTTCTTCGGCTGCTCCCTTTAGGGGTCGCCACAGCGGATCATCTGCCTCCAATCAAATGACATAAAATAGAACGTAAAATGTGGCCTGGGCAAAAGATACAGCACATTTGATAGTTTACATTTTTCCCCCAATATGTAACATAATTTGTATTTATGTGAATTTATTAAAATATACAGAAAAATGACATTTAAGTGGACTCTCTGTACAGGACATGTTAACATATTTACATATAAGTAGTTGGCAAGCTCCTCAGTGGCAAGGCACCGAGGGTGGATGAGATTCACCCAGAAATGCTCTACGGTGTCCAGTCTTTTCCACAAAGGGCCGTTGTGGGCACAGGTTTTTTATTCAGAGCAATATGCGGTGTGTGTAATAAGTCTTCCAACAACTGCTTCCTTTGATGGAATGAAACCCGTCCTCTTGATAACAAGATAAGATGTGTCACTTTATCACATTCAGTTTCAGCTCACCAAGTCTGTATAGACTCACTGTTTTCCAGATAAAAGATCCGGTGCAATAAGCTGGAATGTAACTAGACTTGTAAAGTTAGATGACAGATGATCTGCATTCAGTATATCTAGAATACGAAACCTCTATGTGACATTTTTGTCAAAATTAACTACTTTGTACATGATTCAGTCATTTAGTACTGATTGTTGTCATTGATTGGTAAAAAACATGTAAGGTTCCTTCGTGAAAGTGTCATGCTAAATAGGCATTATAAGGTTCTATCTGCATCGGTCAGCCTGTGCAGCTGATAAATGTGGGAGAACCACATTTTAATTTCAGCTGATATCAGGTTGCAGTGTAATGAGGGCATAGAAAGGTCATTTAAATGAATGCATGACTTCACTGGGCACTGAACACCACCCATCTCTACCACCTCCAGTCTGCATCTCAACATTCAGAAGCTCAGAAGTGATGTAGGCTAAGTAGAGCTGTGATATGAATCCAGACTATTGACTAAGTTCACTTGCTAGTACACTGACCAGACAAATCAGTGTAGAAAACCTGACAAAGGGCAACTGAAACAACTCCAGACTGCAGAAAGTAATGACACAGGTGAGCAAACTAACGATGGGAGACATGAGTGGGCGGAGCCAGGCTTGGGAAACGGACATGTTTACATTAAAGGATGAACCACTTTACGGGTTTGTGGGAGGTTCTGAAAAGCCTCCATGAAGCCACACCCCCTCAGATCAGATTTATATCCATCCCAGATCTGCTTTCATCATATTTTGAAGCTCTCAGATTCTCCAACAATGAAGCTGCAACTAACACTGGTGCTCATCTGTGTGCTTTTCCCAAAAGGTATAGGACACAACTTCATAATGGAAAGTTTAGTTTGAGTTTAAACTCTCTGTTGCCCAAACTCCTTTTCACTTTCATTTCTGTCTTTTGACACTAGCAGAAGTGGATATATTGCAGGATGACTAAATGGAGAGTCTTAATGTCTATAATGATGGTCGCTATAACCAAAATAAGTTGAATAAACAGTGTTGAGTGATACAGTCTGCTTCATCTGAAACTACAGTGAAATATTCAGACTATAAGATATTTACCTGGACTATTATGATCTATTTAAACACAAGGCTTTAACCAAGAGAGTAATAAGTCAAATATAGACTCATGTGATGCATGTGATACTCATTGTCATGGAAACTTCTGCACAGAATGGTTCTCTAGCATGTGCATGATTTCTGATCAGATTACTTATAGTGAGCCTGTAAACAGAGATGTTCATCAGATTGTTGAGTAGAGTGAGCGTAACCACTTCAGTCTGAACCTACATTCTGAACCTATAGTCAGAATGCATTTAATCCGATTGGCTTAAAGTTTTGTAAACACAGCCACTAACCTCTAAACTTGAGTAATATTTACATTTGTTATTATTATTATTTTTTTTAAGATCTGTTGGAATAAATGCTCTCAAGCAAATGGCTAGCAAACGTCAATGAACTGCACACAATCAGAAGTCACTCAAGCCTCAAGGGTGAGGACACTCCAAGTAAAACTCGCTATGCTTGCCTCACGGATGCAGTGCAACCACAGCCCCCCTCCCACAGACACACACAAACTCTCGCTCTGGTGATATTTAAATGCTAAATAGCGATAACACTAACCCCCAGTCATAGATGTGTTTCAACAAAGCCGAAGTCTGTACGTGTAATTCCACAGTGAGAGATTTATATCCTGCAGACTAAACCCAGGAGGCAGGATTTCCCTTTTCCGGCTATTTTTATCTACTTTAACGTAGCTGAGACATGCAGAACTTGAACTTGAACCCCTCTTCTAGAGTAAACATTGATCTGTACAGGACTGTGGCTCTGCAGGACAGCATACCTCTGCAGTGAAGCATTGCATGTTGAGATGTAACACATGAAGGTACACTGAAGGTAAAAGTGGCCCTCAAACTCAACTGTGTCAAGGGTTCTAGACCCAAATACTCAGAGTTCTTCAGTCTGGTCCTCACTGGTCTTAATGCATGTATGAATAAAGGAGTTAATTAAGTTAATTTAAGTTATGAACTGCAGTGGGGTTTTATAGCCTGTCCTGCGACTTCTTATATTATTTATTCTGTTTATTACCATCTGAGCTGAATCCTGATGGGTTTACTTTCAGTTTTAAAGGCAATGAATGGCCTTAACACCTGTGCCTTGTCGTCTTGTGTATAGCTTGTCTGTGTGTCTAGCTCTGGTGTTGAATATGTTTTTTGTGGTTTTTAATGCACTTCCTAGGCGTGACTCCTAGTGAGCTGGAGTCCAAGAGCCTCGGCTTTGTAACCCTTTCCAGACTGGCAGAATTTAGTGTCTTTTTTTTCACGTCTGTATTTTTAGAACGTGGCATCGTGTGCTGCTAGTCTGA
The DNA here is from genome assembly GCF_015220715.1 of Pygocentrus nattereri. Classification (NCBI taxonomy): domain Eukaryota; kingdom Metazoa; phylum Chordata; class Actinopteri; order Characiformes; family Serrasalmidae; genus Pygocentrus; species Pygocentrus nattereri. Next base: position 9,915,970 of record NC_051219.1, on the reverse strand, counting down.
TTTGTTAGATTGAACAGGTCTGGCAGTAATCAGTACTCATGCCTGGGTGTGGATAGTGGCACTGAACCCAGTTCCAGTGATTTGGTTAAGTAGTTGATATTGTAGCTAAGGGGGAAATTGCTTTTTCAAGTAGGGCTGAACAGCATTTCTTCTTCAATCTATAAAATCGTCATTGAAAAACAGCATTTTGGGTTTACGTAGGTTTTCTTTGTCTAACATTAAAACGAGTTTGATGATCTGAAACATTCAAGGGCGATAAATATGCAAAATAGAAGAGATTAGGAAGGGGGCAAATACTTTTCCACAAGCATTCATGAATCAATAACCCTTGTGTTGTGCTAAGGGTCAACATGACTCATCACTATGTTTAACAGCAGGGAAAACCCCGGAATGATCTTTGTTCAGCTTGAAACTTAATGACTTTTCCTAGAGTGACCACATTAGAAACACAGCCTCTGTTCATAATTGCATTAAAACTGTACATCACCAGGGCACAGAGAGTGTCTTAAGGGTCATTAAGGAAATAATTTATGTGCCACAAAAACCACAAAGACACACACACATTATGTGTGTTACTGATTGAACCCAGACAAAACCAAAACTTAGTGGGCCTATATAGTTGCGGAGAGTGGAAGAGCAGTCGTCAGTGCCACGGTGCCCCAACTAAATGCAGAATTTCTGCACTGTAAAGAAAGAAAACCCAGATAGTCACAACGATTGGGATAAACGACAAGTTGCTCCTTGTTTAAAATTGAATGAAGCCACTTTATTTTACATTTTTAGTTAAATGCGGGTCATTTTCGACCCTTAGGACAGCGTTTTTCCTTCAATAAATGAAGTCAAATCTTATCTTTGTCTAATATTAAAAGGCGGTTATGATTGGTGTAGTGTAGTGGGTAACACCTCTGCCTGGGGTTCAGTCCCCGCCTGAGTGAGCAGCCTACACTTTACCAGTAACAGTCCTTGGGCAAGACTCCTAACACTACCCTCACCTGCCTAAGTCTCTCTGGATAAGAGCGTTTGCCAAATGCCGTAAATGAGTTTGATTATCAAACATTCAGGTGTGACAAATATGCAAGAACAGAAGAGATTAGGAAGGGGGCAGATACTTTTCCACCGAGCTGTATGTTTTCATATTCAATTCATAAATTATTTTAAAATCATTAACCCTCGTGTTATTTTGAGGGTCAAAAATGACTCACCGCTGTGTTAAAATGATTTTTTCATCTTAAAACTTGGTGACTTTTTCTAGACTGATGCATTAACATTAGACAAAGTGAACACACACACACACACACACACACACACACACACACAATGAACAATTGACCTGTGGGCCTGGTTGCAGAGAGTGTAGGAGCAGTCTTCAGTGGCACAGTTCCACTGATTAAATGCAGTATTTCTGCTCTGTAAAGAGAGAAAACCCAGGTATTCACAAAGTTTGTGATGCATGTCATGCAGGTCTTCATGCAAAATAGTCTTAAGGTTTAAATTTCAATGAAGCTGCTTTATTTTAGGTTTTTAGTTAAATGTGGGTCATTTTTGACCCTTAGGACAAGGGCAGTGTCCAGAATGTTAAGACTGCACAAGAGTTAAGCAAACTTATAATCATCTCTATGTTTCATAAATGGGCCTCTACAAAGCTCCTCTGACACAACATCCTTTGCAGAAAGTGGAGAAACAGAAACAGACCAGCAACTTTTAGTTTCGATTCATATAAGCCATCAATGTAGGCAGGACTGAACAGCTCCACCCATCAGTGCTTCCCCCTAGTCTGAATCTCAAGACTCAGCAGCTCAAAAATGAACTGAAACAAACAAGATACACAAAATTTGTGGGAGGTTCTGAAAAGCCCACAAGAAGCTACACCCTGTTAGATCTATTCACACGAAACCAGCTCTGCTTTCCTCACATTAAACATCTCAGCTCGAGCAATGAGACTGCAAATAACACTATCCCTCATCTGCGTGCTTTTTCCAAAAGGTATGGAGCTCAACTTACAGAGCATTTTAGAACACTTTAGATGTCAGTTGAATCAGTTTAGCCTCTGTAGAAGATAGTTTAACCCACTTGTTTTGGCTGTATTGTTAAAGAATCCTTACATTTGACATTTCCAGTGCGATAGTATGTGTTAAGTTATTGAAGCTTAACGCTTGAGGATGTCAGTGAATGTTGTTTGACTGTCCTTTTTGCTGAACTGTTGTTTTTCATGCCCGACTTCTCGGTCCTCCAGCGCTGACACTGAAGTGTTACCAGTATAAAACAGGGCCGCCTGGAACATGCGCAACCACCCAGACGGACTGTCCGGATCAGTGTACCACCGGGACCATCACAGTGGTCACTGGTAAGAATGATCTCAGTACAAAATGAAGAGAGTCGGTCAGAAATGTCTCCATTCACTCATGCACTGTGTTCACTAGATGGTCAACAACAGCAAGTAAGTCAGAAAACTTGTGGAGGAGCAGCAGAGTGCTTCACTGGAAGCATCAACCTGGGAGTTTGGAAAACATCTTTCAACTTGAAATGCTGCAGCACTGACCTCTGCAACGGCCACACTGTGGAAGGTAAAACCAAAAGCTTTCAGTACTCAGTGATGAACGCTGCACATAAAGTTCTCACCTGCAGAACCGCAGAGAGTGTCCTGAGAAATCTCCTCTTTTTGCTTGTTTTCCTGTTTAGCTTTGCCACAAGAGTCTGCGAATGGACATAAGTGTTACATCTGTGATGGCGATGACTGCACTGGAACTGTGAGCTGTGAGGGAGATGAAGATCGCTGTGTCATCACCACAGGTGGAAACTGCATACATGTGTATTTCCTGAATGTAGTTTTATGACATATCATTATGTGAAATATCATTGCTGTTGGAGCAAAATCTCAAAATGCTAACTTTTCTGGAGATAGAAAAGGCCTCATTTTGGACCACTGGAGTTGAAGTTATAAGAAGCATTTCATATATATGTATAAATACCATATATACCGTAGCGCATATTTACAAGTATATCTGTAAACAGAACCTCGAGATAGGCTATCTTGAGTGGCTAAAACTCCTTATGAAAAATACCATCCGTGTTAAAACTATGAGGACGAATGTTCCACCTTAAAGTGGAACATTAGGTGGTACGGCAAAATTCAAGCAAGAAGCTGGCGAGTGTCCTGAGAAAGTGTCCTCATGGAGAAATGTGTAAATGTTACCAGCAGTAAAACAATAATTAGGATATTCTGAGACTCTAAAACAGCTGATCAGGGGCTCACCAGTGATATTAATAATAATAAATAATAATACATTTTATTTAGTAATGGCGCCTTTCAAAGCACTCAAGGACACCTTACAACGGTTAAAAGAAGAATGGTAGAGTATAAAAGAGGATAAAAAACAAAAAACAAATAAACAGATAAACAAATCAACATACATTCAAATACTTTCAACCAGACGAGAAACAAGACAAACAGAGAAAAGTGAAGATGAGGAATCAGGAGTATGCAAGTGTGAATAGATGGGTTTTAAGCCGAGATTTGAAGGTAGTTAGACAATCAATATTGCGAATTTGGGTAGGAAGGGTGTTCCAGAGAGACGGGGCAGAGTGGCTGAAGGCTCTAGCTCCCACGGTGGACAAGCGGACTGGAGGGAGAGTGAGCTGGCCAGCTGACGAGGATCGGAGGGTGCGAGCAGGACTGTATGTCTTAAGGAGATCAGAGATATAAGAGGGAGCAAGTCCATGCAGAGCTTTGAATGTAGTTAGTAAGATTTTATACTGGATCCGGTAGTTGACAGGGAGCCAGTGGAGCTCTTTAAGGACAGGGGTGATATGTTCGGTTACAGGCGACCTGGAGATGATCCTAGCTGCTGAATTTTGAACTAACTGGAGTTTATGTAAGTGTTTCTGAGGTAAGCCGAAAAGAATAGAATTACAGTAGTCTAGTCTCGATGTTACTAATGCATGGACCAGAATAGCTGTGCAGGATTGGCTGAGGAATGGACGCAGTCTGTTAATGTTCCTAAGATGGAAGTAGGCTGAGCGTGTGATATTGGAAATGTGTGTTTTGAAGGAGAGATGGCTATCAAGAACAACTCCCAGACTTGTAACCTGGGAGGACGGAGAGACAGTGGAATGATCAAGATTCAGAGTGAAAGACTGACTTTTTGCAAGGATGTTCTTAGTTCCTACTAGGAGAATTTCAGTTTTATTGGTGTAGAAAGTTTTCGGAGAACCATTTTTTTGCTTGGTCTAAACATTTTAACAGAGAGGAGGGTGGGAGAGTATCATTGGGTTTAGTGGAGAGGTAAAGCTGGGTGTCGTCAGCATAACAATGAAAATGTATTTTAAATTTCCTAAATATTTGGCCAATTGGGAGAAGATAAATTATGAATAGGAGAGGTCCAAGAACAGAGCCCTGCGGAATGCCACAAATGACTTTGGACATAGATGACTGGCAGTTCTTGAGGCAGATGAACTGGGAGCGATCATTGATATAGGAGGAGAACCACTTAAGCACAGTATCGGTGAGCCCAATAGATTTTAGACGATCAAGTAGTATTGGGTGGGAGATAGTGTCGAACGCAGCTTTTAGATCTAAGAGGATGAGAATCGTAAGCCGACCTGAATCAGCTGCCACTAGAAGATCGTTGGTCACTTTCAGGAGAGCGGTTTCTGTGCTGTGGAGAGGACGAAAGCCAGATTGAAAGGTTTCATATAGGTTATTGTTACTAAGGTAAGTATGAATCTGAGTGTAGACAGTGTTCTCTAAAATTTTTGAAATAAATGGTAGACTTGAAATTGGCCGGAAGTTATTAAAATCAGTCTGATCTAATCCAGGTTTCTTAAGTATGGGTGTAATCATGGCCAGTTTGAGAGAGGCAGGGACAAGACCAGTTGAAAGAGAAGACTGAATGATAGCAGTAATAGGCGCACTTAGAGAGGAAGAGCAAGCTTTGACAAGATTTGTTGGAAGAGGGTCTAGAATACAGGTCGTAGACTTAGCTTTCTTAATAAGATGAGCTATTTCAATAGTTGTAGGGAGTGTAAAAGTAGATAAAGAAGAAGAAGAGCATAGCAGTAGATCGGGAGTACACTTAGGGGTAGCATTAGCTGTGTGGGAAGAGGTTATCTGTTGATGGATGTTTTGGATTTTTGAGTCAAAAAATGACATAAACATATTGCATAGATCAACAGAGTGCATTTGAGTAGATGATGTGGCCGGTGATTGCAGCATATTGTTTACAGAACAGAAAAGGGCACGGATGTTGACCTCAGAAGCCATGAACAATGTCCGGTAGTAAGCAGATTTTGCAGCAAAGAAAGCTTCCTTGTAGTGCGTTAAGTGGCTGTTGTACATTTCCCTGTGCACTGTAAGTCCACTTTTCTTGAACAAGCGCTCGAGCTGTCGTCCCCTGGATTTTAGATGGCGCAATTCGGCGGTGTACCATGGCGCACTACGAGCAAATGAAACTGTCCTTGTTTTTAGTGGGGCGAGTTTATCCAATAGGTCGTGTAGCTCCGTGTTATACTGGGATAAGAGAGTCTCTGGGGAAACAGATCCTGAGTTCCATTGTAGAGAACTCACTTCAGATGATAATAGAGTCTGATCAATGTTCTTTATATTACGGAATGAAATGACTCGGGAACTAGTTTCCACAGCAGGTAGTGTTGCAGTGAATGAAATCAGATGGTGGTCAGAGATGGGAAGTTCCGTGGCTGTACAGTTCGAAGCAGTGATCCCAGAACAGCAGATGAGATCAAGAGTATGCCCTTTGCAGTGGGTTGGAAAATCCACAACCTGTTGCAAGCCAGATGTGTCGATGCATGACAAAAAGTCCTTGGTAGTTGTATTATCTTTATTATCCATGTGGATATTAAAGTCTCCCAGGACTATTAGGTTCTGAGACATAGAGCAGATAGATGTTAAAAACGTAGAGAAATCATTTAAAAAGGCAGCATTGAACTTTGGTGGACGATAGATTGTGGTTAGGATGGTAGGAGTAGGTCCATTGATTTGGATTGTAGCAGATTCGAAGGAGGGCTGATGAGTTACAGACAGTCTGGACACTCTCCACTTCTCATTATAGAGAATAGCGATACCGATATCCCGGCGGAGAGACGGTGGTAGTTCTAAGGACTGAGCCCGAAAGCGTATCCGTAGAAGTTCTTGAGCTGTATATTTAAAAGTGGGCATATACGTCGCACTAAGCATTGCACTGGATAGAATAAAAGAAAAACAATACACGAGGATTCGATAAAAACACGGTAATGGTAGCGGCAGCCAAGCGCGCCAGCGTGCACCACACCAATCCCAGCGTACAATATTAAGCTGAGTCTGTGCTGGATTAGGGACATTTGTAGATCTTTTCAGTTCAAGCTGTACAGAAGGGAAAGGTCTGTGGTGTTTCAGGGAGCATCAGATATGGATACACGCCGTCACACTGCCAGTCTAATGACGCGTATTCAGTGTGCAGAAGCCTTAGCTCACATGTGGCAATATTCATATTTCAACTCTACAACGACCTCGAACTTCCAGTGGTATGCAGAGGAGAAAATGTATCGGGTTCTGAGCATTTTTATCTACCACAGGGTGCGATAGAGGCAATTTCTCAAAAACCCTATTCATTCCGGATATAGAGAAATAGAGCTTAGACCCAGAGTTTCCTAATATGGGCGTAAGAGCATGGCAGCAACTACAAAATGACGATGATAGTGGTCTCTTCTTACAACGTCAGGGTCAGTGAGTGGAGTTAAACTATGCATGTTTTCTTACACCACCATGAAAAAAGCTCATTTAAAACAGTCTCCTCTAACAGCCTCAATTCCATATGTCAAAGTGGAGACTGAACAGCATGTTTTCAAACTTTAACCGTGTTTATGTACCACATCAAAGTCTTTTATGTGTATGTCCACGACCTGGGCGCTTTAAAGTGTAAACAAAGGAAAAACAAACTGAGGGGAAAATGTCCAACTCAAGTGCCAAAGTACCTTTAAGCTACGTTCACATCCGTCTGACTCGATGGTTCAGTTTGTTTAGGTCAGTGACTCAAATCGGTCATTAATGCGAACCAGCGTCCTGAAATGAGCCTCATGAGCTCGTCCTACTCGGGTGACTCAATCATTGCATCCTCACCACAAACTAACGAGCAGAACGAGCTTCGCTGAGAAGATCATTAACTCTGATCAGCTCCCAGCACGGGCAGCGGAAACGAAGCACGTGAAGTCCGATCTGAGCGTCACATTTAGGCCGCATGGCCACAAATCGGATACGTATCTGATCTAGGACCACGTTTGAAAGTGATTTGAAAAGATCAGATCTGAGTCACATTAGGGCAAAAAATCTGATTTGTGCCACTTAAACCTGGTAATGTGAACGCAGCCTTAGTCCGATTTAGACTTCATGTATTCATCTCTCTCTCTCATCTGCTCCTGCATTCACAGCTACTGCTGGTGATTCTCAAAAGATGATGAAAGGATGTGCGAGCAGCAAACTCTGTACTGCTGGAGTATCAGCCCTGCAGATAGCTGGAGTCACTGGAAGCGTGAGCTGCTGTGAGGGGAACCTGTGTAACAGCGCTGAAGGGGTTAAGCTGAGCCTCCTCATCATGCTGGTTCCTCTGATCTCCTCCATCCTCTTCATCTGAACTCTCTGCTGTTCAAACACCTTTTTTGAAGCATTTCTTTCTGTCTTTTGACACTAGCAGAAGAGAATATATTACAATATGAGGTAACACTTTATTTGAAGGCTACCTACATAAGGGCTTCATGACGCATTCATAAGCACTGAATAATGTGTTTATGAAGCACTACTTGAACATTTATTAAGTGCTTATGTCGGTTCTCGCAACCTGACATAAGATGTTTTATGAAATAAATGACATTGTACTGATATAATAAGAATAAACACTGAACATATTTACAGCACTAAACAATTAAAACACTATACATAACTATTTATGTCAGCATTCTTATTGTACTGATATCAAGTTAAATATGCCTGGAAACCACCCCCTCTTCGCTCCATGGTATGGATAAGATGATTGATGCAATTATATATAGTGTTTTAAATGTTTAGTGCGGTAAATATGTTCAACGTAGTTTTTCAAGTAGTTTTTGAAAGAATCGTTCATTCAAAGTATTGATTTAGGTCGAGTAGAACTAGTTTGTTTACTTGTTAGCTCATGAAGTCATTTTTAAGTAGATCTGACGAGTCGCTTTTTCTTTTCACTTTTGCCGTTGTCTTGCTCATGTTTGGGTTGGCTAGATTTCTGTAAACAGCTGTTGTAAAAAAAACACCAAAACAAATCAATTTGAATTTGAATTAAAGTTTATTTCAGCTTTTAAGTCAATAAAGAGTATTATTATATATCAAGGTTATGTTCTGACTTCATTAGCACGAACAACAACAGTAATGATAGCGTAGAGTATGATAAAAATGCCCTGTAGTGTTCTGTAATAATATTTTAATTAATATTTACTTTTAAAATATTTATAGAAAGTTTCTACACTACTACTACCACCACCACTACTACTACTACTACCACTACCACCACTCCTACTACTACTACCACTACTACTACTACCACCACTACTACTACTACTACCACTACTACTACTACTACTACCACCACTACTACCACTACTACTACTACTACCACCACTCCTACTACTACCACCACTACTACTACTACCACCACTACTACTACTACTACTACTACTACTACTACTACTACTACTACCACTACTACTACTACTACTACCACCACTACTACCACTACTACTACTACTACCACCACTACTACTACTACTACTACTACTACCACCACTACTACTACTACTACTACTACTACCACTACCACCACTACTACCACTACTACTACTACCACCACTACTACCACTACTACTACCACTACTACTACTACCACTGCCACTACTACTACTACTACTACTACCACTACTACTACCACCACTACTACTACTACCACTACTACTACTACTACTACCACTACCACTACCACCACTACTACCACTACTACTACTACCACCACTACTACCACTACTACTACCACTACTACTACTACTACTACCACTGCCACTACTACTACTACTACTACTACTACTACTACTACTACTACCACCACTACTACTACTACCACTACCACTACCACTTCTACTACTACCACTACTACTACTACTACTACTACTACTACTACTACTAATAATAATAATAATATTAAGATAAATACATATTGTATGATAATTGTTCTGTAAGTATGCGCAGATTTATTAAGCATATATATATATATATATATATATATATATATATATATACTTTTTTTTTTATTTTGGAGGTAAAACATAGATATTTCATAAAAAAAAAGTCCAAATGATAAAGACAAACATTTATTTCACGTTTAAATGTCAAATAATGACATTTCTGAGCAGCCATGGGTCTCCTGAAAATAACAACGTATAGGCATGAGTCACTGTCTCATGTAACCTCTTTATAAGTGTTACTGACCAAAATACCATCAACAAAAATATGATTGTAGGGCTCTAAGAGTTCAAGCTGGCTTTTAATGGGATTCTGAAGCTAAATCTACTTTTACTGGAGATCCAGAGCAACATGTACTGCAGCTAACCTGTGGCTGGTTGTCTTTTGCTGTTTCAGGGGTTTATTTTAGCTGTTCGTTCTTTCTCAGAACACAGTTCTGCACGGTTTTTAAATGAACTGGCTGCTTCAGTCGCTTCTTTTGGACAGGAAGCCTCACTCAGTGAGCTTGCTAGTGTGTGCCGTTACATAACAGAAATAATTTCCTGAAGATATGCGCCGGGATGGGCTGGAGTGACAACTGTTGTTTAGGGTGATGATGAGTTCTTACTTTCATTTCCTCAGAACTCATAACTTTCTTTTCTCCTCACTTCACACGCCTGCGCCCTTTACTCACTGTATTTAAGTGGCCTTCATCTCACACACAGACTAGAATATGTACAGGAGTGCACGTTCATTCTGCAGTCCTCTTTTATCCCATCCGTTGTTTTGGAAAGCTGTATATTTGGGCTCTAAATGACTAATTAGAGAAGGTATTGCAAGTCTAATCTACACAGGAATTGTTTCAAATTGAAAAATGTTTATAAATCATTAGTCCATCAAAACAGGCAGCTACACTGGTTATACATGACGGTGTAATGGAATTTGTACCTAATAGGCCTTATTTCCCTGCACTCTGTGACTCTCACTGAAGATGAGCAATATTTATTCTGTATTATTATTACTGCAAATACCTCTTCAAATAGACCAACAGAACAACCTGAGTGTATGTTTTTAATCATTACGGGCTGCAGTGACCACACTTGCCCAGAGTGGTGGGCAGCCCTATCCACGGTGCCCGGGGAGCAGTTGGGGGTTAGGTGTCTTGCTCAAGGACACATCAGTCATGGACTGTCGGCCCTGGGGATCGAACCAGCAACCTTCCGGCCACAGGGCCAGTTCCCTAACCTCCAGCCCATGACTGCCCCCAAGAAAACAAGAAAGCAAAATATGCCCTCTATAGAAGAAATACCATCAACAGATTCACAGACTTTAGAAAAATATTGGGGCATAAGGCTGAAAACCACAACTGAAAGCCTATGACCTTCAACTCTTTAGACATCACTGCAGCATAACCGGTCAGGCTTCTGTGGTTGATCACCACATGAGCTAAGGCATGCCTCGACACACTGTCAATATAAATCCTCCTTCTCTTTCATGTACTGGCCTGACTTTTTTGCAGTTGCAGTCCAACTGTGGCAATTGAGGCTTTAACACAATATAGAGAAGCTTTGTCATCACAGCAGGCAGAGGTCAATACAGTAGCAGGCAGACGCAGTGCGGTCAAATTATGGAGGTAACTGTGTTGCAAAACTTGAGAACTTGTAGGATGAAATCTGTGCTTGTATTTTTGATGTGAGAACTTGTGAAATAAAAAATCTGAACTTATACTAAAAATATATACTTATACTGAAATATACTAAGATAAATACTCATCTTCTTCTAAGCCGCTTCTCCTTCTGGATCGTGGGGGGTGCTGGGGCCTATCCCAGCGGCTAAGATACATACAAATATATTTATTTGTACACAAATTGTACACAAATCCACAGGCTGGCCTACTTCAGCAGAACTAGCTCTGTCTGTTACCAACTGGGTGTGGGCTGCTATGCCTTGCAATACAGTTAAGAAGATTTCCTGCTGCGTTTTTAACATCTGAATTCTGCTGTACCTGATGAACACACACACACACACACACACACACACACACACTGTTGTTAGAATGACACTAATGTAGTCATTTAATCACAGATGTGCTTGTATGGACACAAGTTCAGCTGTACTGCTCTGGGGAATCAGTAAGCCCCTGATTCAGTGAACAGTTTATACTGGATTCTCTCTGTCCTCCAGCGCTGACGCTGAAATGTTATCAGTGTCGACCGGGGGAGTCTGGACAATGCACTGACACCCAGACAGACTGCTCAGATCAGTGTACCAGCATGACCACTGTTACACACACAGGTAAGAATGACCTGAAATATAAAATCAATCGGTCATACGTATGTGATATATATGATGGATTCATATTTCTGGCTATGTATGTGTATATAATGCACAATCCTGCACTAAACAAACAAACAAATAAAGAGATAAATGACACAACAATAAGCAACAACATTAAACATTAGCAAGAATCAAACAAATAGGCCAAGTAAGCTAATATGGAGGAGCTTTTCCCTTTCATTTCTTTTTGCAAAGTCATTTTGCTGACGGAGTCAATATTGATCCACTCAGCATTGACGGCTTCAAACATCTGAGAAGCACTGCTGAGCTGGTTTGTGTTTAATGTGAGGCCAGATATTCTCTACAGGGTTTAAATCTGGGCTCAGATCTGATCAGCCCAAAACCACCAATACAAACTGTTAGTGTTTTGGATTTGGCCCATTTCTTTGCACCTTACTTTAAGCCTATGCTGTTTTCACTAGTTGGTGTACCACAAGAGTTTAGTATGAAGAACAGCAACAAAGTACCAGGTAAAGCCAAAACACTCTGAATACTGTACAAAGGACGTGGTTTATGAAGGTTGAGATGAAGATGGAATAAGAGATGAAGGTTCTCTCTTATTCCGTCTCATTCAGACAGTCTAAAGCTAAAGCTGATGTAACAGTCAGTAGTGCTGAGACTTCATTATCAGGATGTCCTGTAAGGAGTATCTCTGGGTTTAGTCTGTTGTGTTGTAATGCAGAGATCTGCAGATACGATGACGCTAAACCTCTTCCATGAACTGTGTATCTGGAAAGCTTCTCCAAATGGGAGGATGTGTTACACCTGTGCTTACGGCGACTGCTCAAGAACCGTGAACTGTGAAGGAGATGAAGATCAGTGCATCAGCACACAGGTGGAAACCATGAAAAATGCTCGTCTGTGGTTTATCTACTCTAAATATAGTGGCCTGTCTAACCTCTCTCTCTCTGACTGGCATTCACAGGCATTTCTGTTGGTGCTCAAGTGAAAGGATGTGCGAGCAGAAGTTTCTGTACTGCGGGTGCAGTGAACATGCAGATAGCTGGAATCATTGGAGGTTTGACCTGCTGTGATGGGAACCTCTGTAACGGTGGTCCGAGTAAGAATGATGCGTATAACAGTGCTGAGGGGGTTAAGCTGAGCCTCCTCATCATGCTGGTTCCTCTGATCTCCTCCATCCTCTTCATCTGAACTCTCTGCTGCTCAAACACCTTTTTTAACGTGACCAAATGCAGAGACTGTTTTTTTTTTTTTTTTAATAAATGCCCATTTTGAATTTGATGCCAGTAACATGTTCCTAAAAAGTTGGGACTTGCCCTCAGTCCAGTTTAAAAGAGAGTTCGGGCCCAGAGAAGGTGGCAGCATTTCTGGATCCTGTTTATATTTGGGTTAAAATGTCAATTAACCAGGTGTTTTTTTTAACATTACACATCTTGCAATGATTTGCAAATCTCATAGATCCATATTTTATTCATAATAGAACATAGAACACATATCAGTTGTTGAAAGTGAGACATATTACCATTTACTAAACAGAAAGAGACAAATCAGATACTGACTAGTGAAGCCAGAAAATGAACAGTTCCACTCAAACCCTGAGTGGACATACATGAGGGGAGAAAATTGCATGTTGTCAATTGGCTGCTCAATCATAGAACTAATTTGTCCTGTCCACCAAGTACGTAAGGTTGCTGTTAAGGTATCATCATGACAACATAGGCCTTGTAGATTTGGAAAGAGTCTTATATATATATATATATATATATATATATACCCTTCTTGTCACTGTGGTAGTACCCTCAGGGGTACATATCGGTACCTTTAATTAGGGAACACAACTTTACCAGAATCCACTGGAATGATATTTCCTTAACTGTGCTGACTCCACACAACACGTCTCGACTCCAGGCTTTTTATTAAATGGTTCTGTTTTAAAACTTTAGTTTATAAAAAGATACAAATATCTACTTTTCCACTAGGAAAAACGTATTTAAGGTATACAATTGGACCTTAAAACCACCGTTGTACCTTTGAGGGAATGCTTACACTGTTTGTACGTTAATGAACGTTCATGTACCTGCATGGTACCTTTATTTCTAACAGTGGATGTATATACTTGAGTGAAATAGTAGTAAAAGTACCATCTCAAATTACAACTTGACTAGAAGTACAAAATTTGCTCCACGGAAAACAACTCGGTATCTCATAGAACTGCAGTGGAACTTGTTAGTAAGTGGGGTGTTCAGGTTTTCCAGTCCAGTGCAGCCACAAGTTTTTGTTCAACTGGTTCCATTCATTAAATCAGTCAGCTTCCATTGTTAAACAATTGCTTGCTTTGTTGGAATGAAAACCTGCAGCAAACTGGCCCCTTGATAACAAGATAAGATGTGTCACTTTATCAGACTCACTAAGTCTGTACAAAAAAGCTGTTTTCCAGATAAAAGATCTGGTGAAATAAGCTGGAATGTAACTAGACTTGTAAAGTTAGATGACAGATGATTAGCATTCAGTATGTCTAGGATAAGAAAGCTCTATGTGACATTTTAGTTGAAATTGTGTGCATGTAGTTAATCTTTTAGTACTGATTGTTGTTATTGATTGTGAAAAAACATGTAAGGTTCCTTCGTGAAAGTGTCATGCTAAATAGGCATTATAAGGTTCTATCTGCATCGGTCAGCCTGTGCAGCTGATAAATGTGGGAGAACCACATTTTAATTTCAGCTGATATCAGGTCGCAGTGTAATGAGGGCATAGAAAGGTCATTTAAATGAATGCACGACTTCACTGGGCACTGAACACCACCCGTCTCTACCACCTCCAGTCTGCATCTCAACATTCAGAAGCTCAGAAGTGATGTAGGCTAAGTAGAGCTGTGATATGAATCCAGACTATTGACTAAGTTCACTTGCTAGTACACTGACCAGACAAATCAGTGTAGAAAACCTGACAAAGGGCAACTGAAACAACTCCAGACTGCAGAAAGTAATGACACAGGTGAGCAAACTAACGATGGGAGACATGAGTGGGCGGAGCCAGGCTTGGGAAACGGACATGTTTACATTAAAGGATGAACCACTTTATGGGTTTGTGGGAGGTTCTGAAAAGCCTCCATGAAGCCACACCCCCTCAGATCAGATTTATATCCATCCCAAATCTGCTTCCATCATATTTTGAACCTCTCAGATTCTCCAACAATGAAGCTGCAACTAACACTGGTGCTCATCTGTGTGCTTTTCCCAAAAGGTACGACTTCATAATGGAAAGTTTAGTTTGAGTTTAATCAGTTCAGCTGCTCTAGAATATAATTTAGCCAAGTTGCTGCGACTCTATTGTTAAAGAATCTGTTCAATTTGACATTTTTAATTCAAGATTATGAGTTAACTTACTGAAGTTTAACCTGGGAGATATCAATGTTTTGATGTATTGTTTGATCCCCCCTTGTTTCTGATGCCACTAGCGCTGACCCTGAAGTGTTATCAGTGTATACCTGCCTCGTCTGGAACATGCAACACCCAGACCTGCCCAGATCAGTGTGGCAGTGCAACCGCTGAAGTGACTATGAGTAAGAAAGTTCTCAGCAAAAAATGGTGAGACTCTGAGAAATTTCTCTATTCACTCATGAGTTGTGTTCACTAGGTGGTGTATCACAGGTGGTAAGTGTGAAGAACTGTACAGTTTCAGGACAGTGTCTCTCTGGAAGCCTAAATATTGGATTTGAGCAACTGACCATCAACACACAGTGCTGCAGCACTGATCTCTGCAACAGCCAGAACGTGTCAGGTAAATCCAAAAGCTTTGAATGCTGAATGAAGAATGTTGCCAAGTTCTCAACTGCAGACCTGCAGAAACTGTCCCGTTAACTCTCATTTTTTTCAATGGTTTTCCGGTTAAGCTCTGTCACATGGGACTCTGAATGGAAATAAGTGTTACACCTGCATTGGCAAGGACTGCACAGGAACTGTGAGCTGTGTGGGAATTGAAGATCGGTGCATCACTGCCACAGGTAAAAACTGCATACATGTTTGTGTCTAAATTGCATTTTATGCAATGTTTGTTTGAGTTTATCACTGCTATCAGAGCAAAATCTTGTATCTCTATTTTTATCATTTTTTCAGCTTTTGACATAATTTGGAAATACTATGTATTGGTCATATGTACTGTGTAAAAATTTCATGATGAATGGACCAGCAGAAATGAGCAAAAATGAGAAAAAAGTCTCATTCCATTGACTTTAACACTAAAAGTCCAGTACGCTTTCTCCTTCTCCTGTAAATGTTTTGATCGGACAACAGCAATATAGTATATATGTAGTCATATATATATATATATATATATATATATATATATATATATATATATATATATATAAACTGGCCATTTCATAATGAATAGAAATGGTCCACAATGGAATGGAACTCAATGTTATAAGATATTATAAGGAATTTTGGACCATTTCTATTTGTCCATCATAACATTTTCACACAGTGTAATAAACGGAGATGCAAGATTTCATTTCCCACAGTCACGCTGTTCTGATTGACTGTGCTGTGCATTGTGCCTCCACAAAAAGTAATCCAGGCTCAATCAATTCTTATAATCTGACAGTCAGTGGGCGTGGCTAAACTGCTGTGGACTAAACTGCCAGATGTATATGTATGTTTTTATGTGATATCATAAAATCAGTTCATTCAAAATAGTCTGTTCTAGCAGTGTATTTCCCATATGCATATATATATATATATATATATGTATATATATATATATATATATATATATATATATATATATATATAATTTGAACGATGTTTGCATACTACAAAGTCTTTAGTTTCAGAAGATTGAAGAAAACTGTATTTTTTCCCATGAAATTGGCCTTTTAAAGTGAAAACTAAGGGAAATAATTTTAGAAGAAAAATGGCAAAAACATATCATCTGACTTTGACTTAGAAATGTATCGATGTAACTAACTTCTCTCTCTGGTCTACACCTCCATTCACAGCGATCTACAGTAGTGGTAGTAAAGTGACAGTGAAAGGCTGTGTGAGCAGAAGTTTCTGCACTGTGGACACATCAATCTTGCAGGCAACTGGAGTCACTGGAAGTGTGAGCTGCTGTGAGGGGAACCTGTGTAACAGCGCTGAGGGGGTTAAGCTGAGTCTTCTCATCATGCTGGTTCCTCTGATCTCCATCCTCTTCATCTAAACTCTCTGCTGCCCAAACCCTTTTTTTTTCTCATTTGCTTTTTCTACCTTTTGCGACTAGCAGGGGTGTATATATTAAAAGATGAGTAAATGGAGAGTCTTAATGTTTTTACTAATGGTCTCTGTAATCAAAATAAGTTGAATAAACAGTGTGAGAAGTGAGTGCTGCAGTCTGGTTTCATCTGATATACAGACCCTTCTGCTGAATAGGTTCCACAAAAATGTACTTACAAAAACAATTGAGCATTCAGAAAAAAAACGTATGTACAATATACAACCCTATTTCCAAAAAAAGTTGGGACGCTGTGCAGAATGTAAGTAAAAATACAGTGCAATGATATGCAAATCAAGTAAACCATATTTTTAAGGAAAATACTACAAAGACAACATATCAAATGTTGAAACTGAGAAATTGTGTTGTTTTAACAGCACTCTGTAAGTGTTTGGAAGCTTTTGGACTGCTGTAGTTTGGAAAATGTCTCTCATCTTCATTGCTTGGTGAGGTCAAGCTCTCAAACGAAATGGCTAGCAAACTTTAGTGAACTCCATGCAATCAAAAGTCACTCGAGCCCCCAAGGCGAGTAAACTCGCTCTGCAAGCCAAACCACATCGCTCTACACACCATGAAATGATGGTATGATAAATTGTGAAACCACTAACCCGAAGCCACAGATATGCGTGTGTAATATAGGCTTCCACAGCTACATGTTTCTATCCTGGAGACTAAACTCAGGAGGTGGGTTTTCCCATTTCCGGCTAATAAAATATTACTACTTTCATTCTTCTTAGCATGAGTGGAATTTAAAGTCCTCTTCTAGAGTAAACAGTGATCTGGACAGGACTGTGGCTCTGCAGGACTGCATACCTCTGCATGTTGAGATGTACCACTGGACATAAATGAAGGTACACTGAAGGTAAAAGTGGCCCTCAAACTCAGCTGTATCAAGTGCTCTAGAGCCAAATACTCAACAGAGTTCTTCAGTCTGGTCATCACTGGTCTTAATGCATGCATGAATAAAGGAGTTAATTACATGGTATCTTAGCAATGTTGATATATGGTTAGAAAAGCTACAAGTTTGAAAATGCAGCGTTGTTTTTACAGCATGTCCTGCAATTTCTTACTTTGTTTATTCTGTTTATCTGAGCTGAATCCTGTTGGGTTGACTTTCAGTTTCAAAGACAAAGAAAGTGACTCATGCTACTATCAGCAATCATGCTACTATCAGTGGGTAACGCCTCTACCTTCTACGCTGTAGATAGGGGTTCAATCCCCGCCTAGGTAAGCTCCCTACACTATAACAATAAGGGTCCTTGGGCAAGACTCCTAACACTACCTTTGCCAACCTGTGTAAAATGATTGCACATTGTTCTGGACATGAGCATCTGCCAAATGCTATAAATGTAAACTTGTGCTTCAAGCTTGGAGAAATAAACACAAAAGGCTTCAGTTTTTTATGACTGTTCTGTCTATTATAAAATCATTAAATAATTTGTAATGAATAATGTTAAGATGTTTTATTGATATGTTAGAAGTAAAAATACAGTCAGTATAGTTTCATTTTGGCAATATTTAATACGTGAAATGTCATTATTGTGCAGTGTTTTGTTTTAGTTGATCTGACTCTGATGACCTCACATGAGTCAAATAGGCTTGTGCTTGTTTTGACAGAGCAGTCAGGATTGATCTAATGTGTATCTGGTTATTAAAACGGCTCATTAAAACTCTGTTACGGTAATGACAGAGACATAAGGCAGGGCATAAGAGTTCCCTCTTTAACGGATTTTTCCTTGGAATATTCTAGCTCTGTCCCATATGCATAGCTCTGGTTTCAATAGAGAGTTTATAACTGTGTCTGGTCATTTCAGATTTTTGACCTTAGCCTGTCTTTGTGTGTTGTTGATTATTGAACTGACTGGGGCAACTTGCACATCTGTAAAGGCACCATTGACAGATTGAACACGGACACATGTTGGAGCAACATATTCTGCCTTCTAGACAACTTTTTTACGGGTTTCCATGCTTATTTTAAACGACAATACCAAGAGACATTCAGCACGGCAGCTTAATCAGAGTGTGTGGAATCCAGACTGACCTGCTGAAGAATGGCAAACAATTCCGATTTCAAAACTGGACAAATTGGTGTTTTCCCTTCGCAAATGTTAATTAACTGCTGTTAAAAGGAGGTGATACAGTGGTAAACATGCTTTTGTCCCAACTATTTTGGAACCTGTTGTAACAATCTAATTTGGAATGTATATATATTATATATATACATATAAATATATACATATATTTACAAAAACAATAGATCAACAAGTTCATAAGCTTAACCATAAAATATTGTTTTTGTACTGATTTCAGTTTAATAGAGGTCAAATTTACTAACCACTGCTCTGTTTTTATTGGCATTTCACATACTGCCCCGTCTTTTTTGGAACTGGGTTTGTATCAATTGAGGTTTTGATGAAAGATACAGGCAGAGTGTAGCTTTATTTGGGGCTCTCATAGTCATACGAGCAGGTTGGGATCAGTACATAAGCAGGCAGACACAATGCAGTCAAATCTACAATAAAAAAAAATAAAAAAACGAGCTACAGGTATGTGGGATGGGTGAATGGGTGGAGCCAGAATGGGGCAACCTCAGTCAATGTCTTGTCTCAACAGGAGAAGTAGCTGTCATACAAGTGGGATATGAATCCAGTCTGGTGGCGTGAGGTCATGATGGTTCATTTTACTGAACACAAAACAGAAACTTAAATACTTTCACTGATGCATTTCTGCACAAATACAGATGCAAAAGCATACATTCCTGTCTAGAACACTGAAGTGTCAGAATGACACATATCTGAAAGAGATAAAGACACAGTTTGAGGACACTGATGACTCGAACAGGGGAGCGATGAGTGATTTTAACAAATGGTCACACTTTTTTTGGATAGCCCCCCCCAAAAGATGATCTACAGATTCTGAAATGATTAACATTAATCATGAACTAACTTTGTAGTTCTACAGTTACAGACTGTAGTCCATCTGTTTCTCTGATACTTTGTTACCCCCTTTTACCCTGTTCTTCAGTGGTCAGCACCCCCATGGACCTTCACAGAGCAGGTACCATTTGAGTGATGGTTCATTCTCAGCACTGCAGTAACACTGACGTGGTGGTGGTGGTGTGTGAATCAGACACAGCAGCTTCTGCTGGAGTTTTAAACACTGTGTCCACTTATTGTCCACTCTGTTAGACACTCCTACCTGGTCGGTCCACCTTGTTGATGTAAAGTCAGAGACAACAGCTCATCTGCTGCTGCACAGTTTGTGTTACAGTGGTCACAGGACGCTGTTGGCTGGATATGTTTGGTTGGTGGACTGTTCTCAGATCAGCCACTCAGATCAGCACGACACACCCTAACACATCACCACCACGTCAGTGTTACTGTAGTTCTGAGAATGATCCACCACCCAAATAGTACCTGCTCTGTGAGGGTCCATGGGGGTCCTGACCACTGAAGAACAGGGTAACAGAGTATCAGAGAAACAGATGGACTACAGTCTGTAACTGTAGAACTACAGAGTGCAGCTATACAGTAAGTGGAGCTGATAAAACGGACAATGAGTGTAGAAACAAGGAGGTGGTCATGATGTTATGCCTGATCGGTGTATGGTTAGTATTGGGTTTAGGAGTAGGTGTAGGTTTTGCATTGAGGTTAGGGTCAGTTTTAGTTTTAGGGGTGGGATTTGATATAATCTTACACACTCAACTTCAAGTCCAGTTGCTTTTAATACACATTTAGTTGAATGTTACTAAATGGTATACTGAGCATCTACAGGGTACCATCCAATACCATTGTAGTGGTTGGTATAGTGTAGTGGTTAAACACCTCTGCCTTCTATGCTGTAGACTAGGGTTCAATCCCCCACCTGTGTAAGCACACTATACCAATAAGAGTCCTTGGGCAAGACTCCTAACACTACCTTTGCCTACTTGTTAATTATCAAAACTAAGTCGCTCTAGATAAGAGCGTCAGCCAAATCCCGTAAATAAAGTGCTAGCTAACAGTTTTAAAGGTTGAACCACAGTTATGGGAGATTCTGGAAAGCATGCACGAAGCCTTAAATCAGATTTATATCTGACCCAGTTCTGCTTTCATCACATTTCTGTAACGTGGAGCGATGAGGCGGACGCATGTGCGGAGGTAAGCGACTTTTATTAAGGGCAAATCCAGGGTCGTAGTCAAAACAGTCCAAGTTCAGAAAGCCAACACGGAGAGATTGGGGTTCAGACATGACAAGAAACACAAATAGCAAACCGATCCAAACACAATACAGCGGACAAAGACTGATACATTAAACAAAGACCGGCGAACACTAAGGGCAAACACAGGGCTTAAGTAACACAGGGACAATGAGGGTCAGATGCAGACAATCAGGGGCGTTACAAAACAAGGGGTTGGACTAGGACCGCAACAAAACACATGGACAGGACTGGGAGGGGACAACTGTGATTTCCAAAGTATACAGTGTGACATTGTTTTGTTATGCATAGTATCAATTAGACATTAAGTAGACAGACATACACTCTCAGAAAAAAAACCTCTAAACTGTCACTGGGGTGGAACCCTCAAGGATACATCTCAGTAGCTTTAGTCAGGGAACATAACTGTACCAGTTATGTATTGTATTGCACTGTTCTGTGATCAGCACTGTTCCTTTTCTCTGGGCATCAACACAGACTTTTTGTTTCTAGCAGTATCTGAGCTCAGGACTAGCTTTCTCTCTAACCAAGTGGACCTTAAGATCACTGTTGTCCCTTTTAGGGAACATTTACATTGTTTGTACCTTGATAAAAGAAAAACGTACCTGCACAGATGCTTCATTCCTAACAGTGTCTAACAGGGTGGGAGCACTCATAGTAGAAGAAGACCACACTTGCAGAAGGTTCAGCTTGAATGCAGCTCTGGGTCAGATGTATTCAACAGCTTGTACACTGGACTGAGCCTGTGGGTGCTGTTTTAATAGCCAGCTCTATCTGGGTAAGTAATAATCTCTGGCCAGTTGTGTGGGATTCTGAAGCCGTGCGGTCACTGGCCATCCAAACAGGAGGTGTTGAAGTTTGTCAGCTCCAGTCAGCAGCTTGGAGAGCTGCCATCGGCTGTGATTGCTCGGGCAAGCAAGCTATAAAAGTTGTGTAAAAAGTTGGTGGTCACAAAGGGGAAAGTGGTCAAAATTGTTTGCTTAGCTACGAGATTGTTCACATTTTCTGATTATGCACATTTAGCATGAGGTCTGATAGTGAGGAGGAATAATCAGAGTGTACAAACGATTGAGAACAAAGAGGGACGTGAAGACTGGAGCAGAAAAATAAACAAATAGATATGCCAAAAGTAGATACATGGTTAATGCACCGTAGAAACATTCATCAGGAAACCCTTCCACACCTTAAGGAGAAGCTGGTGTTGCGATAAAAATGAAGATACAAGGTTTCACCCACAGCAATTCAGAGGTGGGTGGTATGTGAGGGTTGGTATGTGAGTTATTATGTGCACAGCACACAATGCGATGCACATACATAACACACACTGGACGTGAGACTCACAGTCCAAGTCTCAAGGCAAACTTCATTTTTTGTAAATTTCATGCTTTACAAAGAAGCCCAGGCTTAAAATGAATACTGAAAGTATATTTGTACATGCAGTGGACTCATTGAAGGCATGAGGTATGTGGTTGGATAGTGTAGTGGTTAACACTTCTGCCTTCGACACGGTAGACTGGGGTTCAGTCCCCCACCTGGGCAGCACCCTACACTATACTAATAGAGTCCTTGGGCAAGACTCCTAACACTGCCTTGGCCTCCCTGTATAAAATGATCAAATTATAAGTCACACTGATGCTGTAAATGTATGAGCACATATTGAAAATCTTGGATTGTTTTCATTCAAACCTGGAAATGAACAACAAAGTTTTAGAATTCTGGAAAAAAAACAAAGATTAGTTAGTCAAATTAAAGGAAATAGGTCACTATTTAAAGTTAAGCAATTGAATTAGTGACATTGACTGATTTTGTACAAAAAGCCCTGTTTTCTTATTCATTCTGTTGTTCAGACAACTCTCGGGGGAAGCAGAAGCATTTCCACTACTGGACTTTTTTATCCCACTGTATACATATGACATGTACAGTTGGCCACTGAATGCTGTACAACATCAGGGCCATCTTGAGGTCATATGCTGGTACTACACTTTAGTGTGTTGTGATAGAAATAAACAGTGCAGTGCATTGTGTTGATATTCTGTTGGTGTAGTGATGACATTCGGGTTAAAACATGTCAATACATGAAGTTATTTTCGATAAACCTATGTATGTGAATATATCAGTACAGATACTTTAAAGCTTTGGAAAGTTTAGTAGCCATTTGTTTTTGTGAAATCTCATGCATTGTTTCTGAATTTGAGTGATAAGTAAATGTTTATTCTACATACTAAGCATCCAAAGCAGAGCTGTGTGTGTTGAAAACATGAAAATAATTTTCAAAGTTCTATTAAACTTAATAAAAAAAGTTACATTTATGATATTTGGGAGCATCAGGAGCAAAGGAGTCAAATAAAAACTAGCTTATCAAACTCAAAAACAACCACTACTTTCAACTGTATTCAGACGACAACAGAAACCAAGATAAAAAGCTGAACAAAGTTTACAGAATAGATAGCAAATGATGATGAATGTCTTCTTCTTCTTCTTTCGGGCTGCTCCCTTTAGGGGTCGCCACAGCGGATCATCTGCCTCCACCAAATGATGATGAATGTATGAAGCTGAAATTTGCTTCAGATTTTCCATCCCACCTTAAGTGGTGCAGCAGTCAGGTGCTGGAAAAATGCTGCAACATTGAAGATCCTGTTTCAAGATCACCATTCAGAGTTAAGCAAATTTGTGACATTGTCTGTTTTTCTACAAAAAGACCTTGTCTTATTCATTCTGTTGTCCAGACGACTCTCAGGTGGATTTCAATTGATTTCAAAAGGCTTTTGCAGACAGTGATGGAGCTCATGGCAGCTTGAGTGCAGTCATTAAACCAAATATGAACATACAAATCGACCACTAAAGATTTTTGAAATTAATGTTAACATTTCAAATATTCTATTTTCACTCAAATTGTTATCCATAGTTAACTAAGCTGGGGTAAAACACTAGACACACATAGGGGAAAGCACGATTCCAAGGGTAGCTGAGGTGCAGGAACAGGAACAGGAGGTATCCGGGTCGCAGGCACAGGAGATGTCCGGGTCACAGGAACTCTGAATGTTGGCACTGAAACATGACAGGAAGTTAGTACCAGAACCCGACAGGTACCATGACAGAAGCTGCACCGTGAATTAACTCAGGGTGAGCAACAGCTCAAAGCCGGCTTCAGAACACAACAGGGAGCAGGAACATGACACAGGGGGTAAGTAGACCAGGAGACGTGGAGGCCATGACCAGGTCTGGAGATATGAAGGTTACAGGCAGGTCAGGGACGTACTCTGGGCCAAGAGCAAGGTAGCCTTATTCTCTTTATCAGAGAACAACAACTGAAGCCAACAAAGCAGATGGTAACCCTCCTGAAGTCTGACCCCATTCTCCTTAATAAGTTCACGCAGCTTCCCTGTTTGGTCTTGCATTCTGTAACATTAGAGGCGAGGAGGTGGGATGCAAGTGCGAGTTGCTTTTATTCATACCAGATTTAACAGACTCCAGAAACTGAGTAGCAGAGGTTTGGAGAACAGACAAGTTAATAATGAACCAAAACCAAACACTAAAATCTAAGAAAACAAAAAACAGGGTAACATCCACATAGCAAGACAAAGAGATTCAACAAACACAGGGCCATAAATAAAATGAGGGAAAACAAGGAACACCTGGAACTAACGAGGGGATGGAGCTACAGTCAGTTGGAGCAGAAACAGCACAAAGCAACAACAAAAGCACATGGCTACAACACAGCGGAAGAAACCGACACACTCTGGAACAAGGAGGAAACTGCGACAAAGGCCAAACAAACCATTCCATTTAGCAGACTGGCCTACAAAAAACAGGGTTGAGAATGTGTGAGGGCCAGTTTTTCATGCACCACTTCAGGATCGAGTTTGTCTTGTTTTTTCAATGAATGATTTTTATGTAGTGGATTTGCCCCTTTAATTGAAATTTCAGGTGTTCATGCATTTTTGTCTTGCAGTCTCTCTCCAGGAATGTTCTCCAGTAATGTTCTGGTAAAGTGACAGTCAATAGCTGTACTGGGAATAGCTATGGAGTTTGAGGAGTGGCTGAATGTGCCCCTGAATGAAAGTTTCAGGGCTGGTTAAAACATATCCGATATGTCCGATATCCCTTGGAAAGTGTTACAGATAGTGCTAAAGACGCGCTGCATTGATTTAAGGCAGATGTTGGGGAAAAAAAAAGTCTCTTTTGTGGAGTGAAGGATGTAAAGTGGCAATTTCCATCTGTCATTTATACCTAGAATTCCTTTAGTCATGAGTTGGTCATAAACAGTGCAGCATCCTGAGGTATATTGGCATCACCGCATCTCCTCATGGAAAACTAACTTTTGTGACAGTAGTACTTTACACACAGCATGCTTAACACAGGCAAACAAGGTTTTGTTTGTTCTTTTTTTGTTTACTGTTTTAGAGTAAACAATCAACAGTGTAGGACTGTGGCACTGCAGTAGTGCATGTCCTTGCAGTGTAAGCATTCTCTGCCACCTTGTGGAGTGTATAATAAATTACTATAGCGTTTGTGAGAAAAGAAACACATGAAGACACCATGTTTCCTTTAAAAGGAGCTGAGCAACTCTAGTTTTCTTTCACAACAACAGAACAGCGAGCCACTTTGTTGTCAAATACTCAAGAGATGACAACCGTTTTCTTGAGTCTGGTCATTCCTGGTCTGAATGAAGGAAATGAAGTAATGTATTCATTATTTAGCTGTTCACCTCAGTATCTGGGCCGTTCTTAGCTATGGTTGGATAACCTACATGTTACAAACTGCAGCCTATCCTACATTTTCTTGTTTTGTTTATTCTCTTCATTACATCTGAGCTGACCAAACTGATTACTTTCAAGTTGAAAGACAAAAGGAGTGCCTCCTGCTAATCTACCTGTGATTGAGGGACAGGATATTATGTGTATGTATTATGGCTCCGTTAAACTTGTCATTATTCTTCTAATAGTTTTAGCTTAGAGGAAAAACATACTAACTGCCTCATGAAGTACATGTCTATGTGATGCCTATGTGAGAAATGACTATTAATATTGGTAACTAAGGCTGGGAATGTGCCTGGTCCAGGGGGTCCACTGCCTTGCACTTTTTAGCATGTTCCTTGATCCCAATACACCTGATCTATTTAATCAGTTGTACTATCTTAGTAAAAGTTAGAAGAAATAAAACATTGACGACAGAGAGCGGCAAAGAGCTATTTTCATGAGTGTAGTGGGACTGTAGACATATGTGTATTAGTAAAGATTAAAAGCAGTTCTCCTTTCATGCCACTAGATGGTGTAGTATATTACAGATTACGTTTGATCACTTGCTTGGTGGAGTGTAGAAAAATAGTTGAAGATGGAAAGTCTGAAGAATAACAACAGTTAATAAACAGTCAGTACATTGAACCATGTCTCACTTCATTGTCTCATTAAGTCAGGTTGTAACCTCAGCCTCATTAGCAGCCCATTATGTAGCTAAAGTGGGTGTGTTAAAGCAGAAAAAGCACTAAAATGTGCAGGCAGTTGTGAGAATCACTGTTCTGGTCGATGCACCATACAAACAATGGCCCTATGAAAACCTCTTGAGGTTGGAAAGGTACATTGCTATGTATATGTGTACATTCACAAATTGTGCTTTAATCCTCAAGCAGTTTTCAGCCGCCTGTGTGTTTTATAAATCAGGCTCATTTGGGACAAAATCTTGTGTAAAAATCTTGTGTAAAAGTATATCAGTGCATCATTACGGATCAATGATGTAATGAGGTGAATGAAAGTAGTTTGAAGGAAAATATGACTTCACTGGGCTTGAACTCCTCCTCCCAACGATACCTCCTCCAGTCTGAATCTCAACATTCAAAAGCTGTCCAGGGTGTACCCTGCCTTCCGCCCGAAGACTGCTGGGATAGGCTCCAGCACCCCCCCCCCCCCCCCCCCCCGCAACCCTGACGGAGAAGCGGCTTAGAAAATGTGTGTGTGTGTGTGTGTGTGTGTGTGATATTAGATCACTGATAGCTATTAGGATAAATAGTATAGATAATATTAGAGTTACTTATAAATGTCCAGACCCTGGGCAACAAGAGATCGCTCTTGGTTGTGAAAATAGGTTAGCATAGCCTTCTGTTGCAGGATACTCCTGTTCATCCCCGTGAAATCATCTTACTTTGTCATTTGTCCTGTTCTCTGGTGATTTAACCCACTAACACACTCGGTGTGACTAGTGTCTATAGGAGCTTTGAAAGTGGTATATTTGATTTTTACTGGTACCAAGGTGTCTGTGTTAAGGTGGTCTTCTTGTGTTCCTTTTGCTGGTCTTTGAACATAAAGATATGTGTCCTTAGCTCCCTGGACACTCATGGACACTCTCCTGCCTCATGTCCTGTGTGACCACAGTTAAAACAGTTCAGAGATGGCTTTGTGTTGCTGTTTGTAGGAGTAGCCTGTTTTCTGGTGTTTGTGAACTTTTGTTGGGTTACTGACTGGTTTGGAATTGAGGATCTGGGGCTTGGACCTCTCCCATCATTACTTCCCCTAACTTACTGGATGGACTACTAGCTGGATTTGGTCGTCACAGGTGGTCCGTCTGTGAGCAGTCAAGGCTTCTGCGTGTTCTGCTGTGTGGCATGATGTCAGGTTCCTGTCCAAGTCTTTAGTTCACCCGGGAAATCAGTCACATGACACGTCCTACTTCCTCTCAAGACACACTCTTGGACTCGATCTCCCAGAATACACTGGGAGATCAGCTGACTTCAGATTCTCCCCCATGCTCCTATCAGCGTTCTCAATCTCCTGATTATTAAGTGGTTCCACCTGTGTGCTGATCATATGAGGTTTTTAGTTAGTATTTAAGCTCGGGCTTTAGATAGACTGATTGTGAAGTGTTTGTTTATGGCAGCTGCTGAGTTTTCTTCTGACTGCCTTCCCGTGTGTGATCTGTGCTTTGTGTCTTTTCTATGACTGTTTTTGGATTTCCCCGTTAGACTTGGCTGCTCTGGAGACTCTGCCTTTGCGTTATGACCCTCATGCATGTGTTAAAACGATGACATTGGACTGCCCCTTTGGTGTGTTTGCTTCCGCTGTCCCCTTTCTGTGTTTTGACCTTTCAGCCTGTTTCTGGATTACGATTTTGGATGGATGTCAACAGTAAAACTTCTTGTTTATGCTTCTTTTAATGTCCGCAAGCAACTGAATTCTGTGACACCATTACAGTAGTACACTACCACTGTATGCAATGGAGTGAAAGTGGGGTTGGAGTGGTCAAGGGTTGAAGGGGACATGGATAGGCAGGATGCCAAGAAGTAAACTCCACTGATGTGTAATTACTAAAGAAAAAGGTCAAATCTGGCTCACCTATGCCATCATCAACATGGTGGAACCACTTGTTTTGTTAGAGCAAACGATAATGGCTGAGCCCACGTGTTTATGTTTCAAGGCATGTGTTAGAAGCTTGACAACCTTACAGGCGAACAAAGGAGAAACTTCTCTGAGAGCATTCATGTTGCTTGGTGGCCCTCAAACAGAAGGTGGTTGACCTTCAGGACCAAAGCAGTTGTAACAACATGCATGTTCTCGGCCTTCCAGAGGGCGCAAAAGACTGTTGGCTTCATCAAGAAGCAGCTGGAAATAGAATGAACTCTAGAACCTTGGCAGACCTCAGCAAGCCCTGTGCCTTCATCTTCAAGCGACTATGCTGCAATGACCAAGATCTCATACTTAATAATGTGGCTGCTGGCTAGGTCAGGTTCATTGTGATGGAAAGGGTAGGGATGTGAGCATGGGGCTGCTTATTCCCCAGTCCATGATAGTTCTTGTTCGGAGAAAATTATTTCCAGGGTGAGAAGTAAAAGGTATGCAGGTGGGCAGTGGTGAGTTTATGTTTTGAACTTTGTTTATTTGTTTTTCATTTTGAAAACTATGGTAGTATTTATGTTTGCATATATTTTTAATTTACATGGCTTTTAATGTCTTTAGCTGGAACATTAATGGTCTGAATGATAAATGATTTTGCTCTTTATTTAGAAATGAACATCATTGCTTATTTCTTATTAGGGCTCATGTGAGGATCGGAGACTTTTGTGGGGAATTGCAAATAGAATTCATCAGGAATAACAGAAATTGCATTGCCTGAAAATTTCTGACTTGGAAACCAAACCAATCACATGCCTACCATCTGGGATGCCAGAAATGAGGGATGTTGGAACAATCTAAAAGTAAGGAAAAAAAAAGTGCCGAGCTGCCCAGAGGAACGCAAATTCCACCTTTTTAAATTTGAGTACACTATTACAACTATTAATCAGAGGTGGGCAAAGCACACAAATCATGGACGTGAGTTAAAGTAGAGACCCCCAAGGTAACGTCATTAATTAGTGACGCTGACGTTTATTAAAATGATCAGAAGCACAAAACACTGAAGGTAAACAGTTTCCATCAGGGAGAACCGAGTGGCTCTGAAATCACTTTTACACACAAGCAAAGTTTCAGTTTCAGATTTATTTACAACTTAGTTCCAAGTTTAAGTTGAATAAAAACTGGCTTTAAACTCAGGATCACAGATGAGCTCCTTTACTATGTTGATCTGTAGGCGTCTGTTCATAAACATAAACCAGCCCAAACTCATTTACTATAAAATGAAATGGTGTTTGTAGAAATTCAGAAAAAAAGACACATAGGGCCCTGATTGGTGGTCTGGCTTTGCGCTTCTTTCATTTTGCTATGTTACGTTTTTATAGACACCAGAAACCAAAAGGAATGACTAAAAGTAAGATTAAAAAGAGTAAAAAGTCAGATACACAAAAAAAAACTACTTAAGTACAGTAACAAATTACATTTGCTTATTTGCAGTCCACAACTGCTAATAATAATAATGAAATGTTGTCCTTTCAGTATTTATTGATATGTTTATAAATACATAGTGTAGTGATGTTTTACAGTTTACCTGTAAGACATGGGAACAGCTGCTTCATTGCTGGTGGATTAGGTTAAGTAAGGATGTGGTTTTGTGGAGACACTCACACACAGCGGTTTCTGCTGAAAACTTTCCGTCGCTGCATATATACACATGCAAAAAGTGGCCCTCAGATTGTGCTGGGTTACGTTTTCTTCACTGTAATCCTGCATTTTGTTAGTACTCAAATAAATGAAGTCCATTGTACATAAAACTCAGTATATCCCACACATTGCTCAACGATTTTAAGTTAAGGGCACGATTTTGACATTTCTGTTGGTTTTAATTCTTTCTTTCTTATTAAAGTTGCTGAACAAATGTGTGAAACTAAATAAAGTGAGACTAAATAAACTGGAAAATACAGCTACAAGTCTGTTTTCTTAACAAAATCTTGTTAGATAAAATGTATATTTCTCTCCCATTGGCTCGTGGCTCCATCTATTTGCATATTTGCATATTGCATATCTCAATGTATATCGCAATGTAGATCTATGGTTAGTAAAGTTACAAACTGCGGTGGGATTTTTACAGCATGTCCTGCAAATTCTTACTGTGTAGATGTAGATGTAGATGTATTCTCCAATGACCATGTTCCCCTGACTGTTCTACAAGTCATAAATACTTTGTCATTAATGATGCTGGGCCATTATATTCATGTCATTCGTTCATGAGTTTGATTCTGAAAAGTGCAATAAAACACTTAAACAGTGAAATACGTCTTTATTTTGCTTGTGCTTTATTGTGGTTTGTTTTAGTTGATCTGATTCTGATGTAATTTGATATCCTATTTAGCAGCTAGGCTACCATTACTACCTCACACAATGGTAGCAAGTCAGGTAGACTTGACTAGAATGTAATGCACAGCTGCATTTTAAACCCCTAAATTGACTAGTTTAAGTGTGTTTGCCTGTATTGAACATCTGTTAAGCCAAAGAGAGAGTAATATCTGTATAAGAGTTCCACATAGTCCATTAGTGGATCCCTCTTGTGTATCATTCTTGTTAGTATTCATCAAATTCTGGCTCCGTCCCCTCATTATCCCCAGCATGTGGCTTGTCACATTAGGTTGTGTGCATGTTTAGCCCTGTTGTTAGCGTGCTTTTGTTTTTATTTCTGTCTAGTCCTGATTTTGGACCTAGTTGTTGATTATTGAACTGACTGCTGACTAATTAATGAACAAAATATCGTTAGATTGAAGGCAACTTGTAAAATGCAGTAAAATTCCTGACTCAAGAAAGCCAAGTCTGAGTCAAGTCCCAAGATAATGGTAATATTGTAATTTGATATTATGTTAAATACCCAGCAAATATTACAAGCTGAATTCCAAAAAAGTTGGGACAATAGTTGAAATGCAAATAAAAACAGAAAGTAGCGACAGTGTGGTACCGTGATGAAGTCCAGTCATGAAATCTCCTCGCCACTAAATATTCCACAGTCAGATTTCAGTGGGATTGTAACAAAGTGGAAGTGATTGGGAACGACAGCAACTCAGCCATGAGGTGGTCGGCCACATGAAATGACATAGAGGGGTTGAGGTGCGGATGTTGAGGGGCATAGTGCGCAGAGATCACCAACTTCCTGTAGAATCGGTCACTACAGACCTCCAAACTGCATGTGGCCTTCAGATCAGCTCAAGAACAGCATAGAGAGCTTCAGGAGTTGCCAGGAGACGGTACTTGATTAATTAGAGTGGAGACTGTGAACCTCACAAACACGCTTCTGGAAGAACGGTCAAAAATTCCCATAAACACACTCCTAAATCTTGTGGAAAGCCTTCCTAGAAGACTTGAAACTGTTATAGCTGCAATGGGTGGGCCAACATCATATCACACGTTATGGATTAAGAATGAGATGTCACTCAAGTTCATATGTGTGTGAAGGCAGACCACCAAATATTTTTGGAAGTATAGTGAGATTATATATATATATATATATACTGTAAATATATAAAGTTTCAGAAGTTTTTTATTGTCATACAGCAGAACAGGCAGTTACACTGTGCAATGAAATTCTTACTTTGCCGTTCCTCCAGTTTGTATCTTCACCCCGTGTCTGTGTGGGTTTCCTCCAGGTTCTCTGGTTTCCTCCCACAGTCCAAAGACATTTTAAACTTTTAAAACTGTTGTGGTGAAGCTTCTGCTAAAAAGAGCTGCATTGATTCTTCCATACTATATTTTAGATCAGTTTTAAAACTTCATTTTTTAGATGAAGTTATTTTTCAAACAATCCAATCTAATCTAATCTCAAACAAGTTATATAAGAAATTTCAGTCAGAGTTTCTTTCCAGCCATGGCACTGAGACAGCATTGGTTCTCGTCGTGAATGACCTCAGCCTCAGTGCTGATGCACAAAATCCTTCTTTCATGGTTTTATCAGATCTTTCAACTTTTGTTGCCGTTGACCACAAGACTGTAATCCAATGTCTTGACTGCTATGTTGGCCTCTCAGGCAGAGTTTAGAACTGTTTAATTCATATCTAGATAATAGAGAGTTTATTATTTCAATGGGAAAGCTATCATCAAAAAGATTCCGCATTTCTTGTGGAGTCCCTCAAGATTCAGCTTTAGGGTCTTTGTTTTGTTTTTTTTTGTATATGCTGCCTCTTAGCTTGGATCTCTTAGGTTTTAATTAATTTTCTACATGTCTTTGGCGTGTATCTTTTTAATTTGATCTGTGGCATTTTCTTACATGAATCTGAATTATAAAAATCATTTAAAAAGTTCTTATAATTGCTGTTATTGCTGTTAAGCTTTATCACCTGTTTGTAAGGCACTTTCAGCTGCCATCGGCATGAAAAGCGCTATAGAAATATAAAGAATTATTGTTAGTATTGTTATTATTATTCTCATCAACAACAACCAACATTATTAATGAAAATACATTCATGCCAGCTAGAGGAGCTCCTCCTCCTGCCTATTTAACAGCAGTATGTCAAAATATTGACTTAACACACTTTAATTTATTCTTATCATTATTGTTACTTCTTAGAAAGAGCAGACTACGATACCCACCTGTCTTGAAGTGAGCCTAGACAAATTCCATGTAAGTGTTCAGTTCTTAGTACTAAGTGTGATTCTGTAGCTGATTCTACTTTTACTGGAGTTATAGACCACATACTGTAGTGAGTTCTTAGTTTTTTTTTCTTTAGTTTTAGTGGTTTATTTTACTTGTGAGCTCTTTCTCTCGTTTTCTTTGTTAGTTATTTTAGTTGTTTGTTGTTTTTTTTCTCAGAACACAGTTTTGCCCGTGCTTTTAAACAAACTGGCTGCTTCAGTTGCTAAAAAAGTAACTGTTCTTTTGGACACACACCATTAACACTTAAAAGAAACCATCTGTCAGGTCCTGAGGATATGCCACAAAAAGGGGTTTTTCAGTTGGTTGCCGAGTTCTTGCCTTCGTTTCTTCAGAACTCATGATCACTTTTCATTTCTCTGCAGTTACGCCTGTGGTCTGTACTCACTGTATATATGGGCACCTCCTCTAACACACACAGAGTGGAGGGTACAGGAGTGCATGTTCATTCTGCAGCCCTCTTCTGCTCCATCCGTTGTTTTGTAAAACTGTATATTTGGGCTCTAAATCAGTGTAAAAGAAACATTAGCAAGAAACATTTAGACCTTCAAAATGTACGCAAGTATGAAAAGTAAAGCTAATAAAAGATTAATTAACTTAATTCAACTTAGTTCCAAGTTTAAGTTGAATAAAAACTGGCTTTAAACTCAGGATCACAGATGAGCTCCTTTACTATGTTGATCTGTAGGCGTCTGTTCATAAACATAAACCAGCCCAAACTCATTTACTATAAAATTAAATGGTGTTTGTAGAAATTCAGAAAAAAGCCGCGTCAGTCTCGACTGCATATGTGGACATATTTCTATATTGAGCTCTATTTACACAAAGTTAGGTTAGTTCATCATTTATGTTGAACAGACTCTCCCAAAGTTTTACGCCGCTGCGCTGACGTTGAACCGCGTGCTGCACTGGGTCGGTATGACCAACAGGTCAAAACCAGCTCTAAACAAAGTGACCGCTGGGCCCTGATTGGTGCTCTGGCTTTGCGCTTCTTTCGTTTTGACATGTTACGTTTTTATACACACAGAAGCCAAAAGAAACAGATTTCTCAGAATGTAGGAGGAAAAAGTCAAATATTAGACTCTGTGGTGTGTAATGTGGTGTGAAATGTGGTGGAGTGAAAAGTCACCCAAAATGAACATATTTCAGTAAATTACAGATACACAAAAAATTATTTAAGTACAGTAAGGAATTACATTTACTGTCCAACATGGCTGCATTACAAACTTATGCTTCTGTAATGTTTGTCACCACATGAGCTCAGGAATGCATTGACAAACTGTTGTCAATCAACATCACTGCATTGCATGCGACTGTCACTGCATCTACAACGCAAGTTAAGACTTGTACTATGCATCATGTCAATAGTATCTAGAAATGCTGCCAACTAAAGCTAATCAGAAGTAAACTGATGCACAATGGAAACATGTACCAACCAGAACAGCTGTTAATGTCACCGAAGGCCAAAAGATACAAGGGAGGAAAATTAGTATACTAGTAATGTTAGTTGGGGTAACAGAGCGTTAGCATTTATCTGTTTATCTAGAAAAAACTAACCACCTTACTCCATGTTCATATCAATTCAAATCAAATGTTGTAAGGAGATGTAAGGAAAGTAAGTCAGGACCGGCCTCATCCCGCAAGACCTCAAAAGTGAGGGAAATGAAGTTTTTCATATGGCAACACCGACTTGTTGTGACTGTGTGCGGATTCATTTTACTGAACACAAAACAGGGACTTGCAAATACTTTCAGTTACACATTTCAGCACAAATGCAGACACTTTTTTTAAAGTACATATGTGTGCGTATACATGTATAGTTGCGTGTATGGACGAGAAGGCTGCACATGAATTGCTGTTTTTGGGACTAATGAAGTATTCTGAACGGAACAGAACATCAGCACACAGAACGTAGGTAGTACACTGTGGTCCCCGGCATTTTATGACCATGTCAAGACACATTTTAATAGTTTTGAAGGGTTGAAATAATATGGGAGGTTCCAAGAAGCAACACACCCTTAAATATGGTTTAAATCAGACCCAGCCCTGCATTCCCCACACCATCACACTGAACTCTCACCACCATCAACAATGAGGCTTCAGGTCACTCTGCTGCTCGTCGGCGTGCTTTTCCCAAAAGGTATGAAACTTTACTCACAGTACAGTAAGAAAACTTTGATGCATTTAGATCAGTTTAGCCTCTTTGATGTTTTATTAATGAGTCGCTTATATTTGATCTTTCAGTTGGATATTTTTGTCATAAGTTATTCAAAGTTGAAGTATGAGAATATCAGTGAAGGCTGCTTGAATGCCCTTTACTGTCTAAATTGGGGTTCATCAGTTTTGGGTTTATGTGCTGAATCTGTTTCTCATGCTGGATTCTCTCTGTCCTCCAGCACTGACACTGAGGTGTTATGAGTGTATTCCAGGGCTGTCTGGACAATGCACTAACACCCAGACGTACTGTTCATATCAGTGTGCCAGCGAGACCACTGTTACATACATAGGTAAGAATGACCTAAATATAAAGTGAATTTAATGACCATCAATCAGTGATATATGTATACATATCTCTGGCTTAGTATGTACATACACTGCTGTACAATAAAAAAAAGGCCCAGGACCAACATGGCAAAACGTTAAGATTCTAATGGTCTTCACAAGAAATGATTAGTCAGTAAATTAGCCAGAATTAAACAAATAGATACAGTAAGTTAGTGTGGGAGAGCTTTGAAATCTCTTTGATTTCTTTAAATGTTGACGCCTTGTGGGTGAACTTGCAGAAAGTCGTTTTACAGAAGGAAGAATCAATATTGTTCCACTCAGCATGGACGGCATCAACCAGCTGAAAAACACGGCCGAGCTGGCTCGTGTTTAAAATGAGGCCGAATATTCTTTACAGGGTTAACATCTGGACTCTGATCAGCCCAAAACCACCCATACAAACCGCTAGTGTTTTGGATTTGGCCGATTTCTTTGCACAAGTGTGCACTTATAACTGCACCTTACATTAAAGCCTGAGCTGTGTTCACTAGGTGGTGTACAATCGAGAGAGGTTCATTTGAAGGGCTGTGCAGAAGCTGGCCAGTGTGTCACTGGAAGCCTAAACGTGGGACTTATGAAAACGACTGTCAACTCCAAATGCTGCAGCACTGATCTCTGCAACAGCAACAAACCACCAGGTAAAGCCAAAACACTCTGAATGCTGTACAAAGGACGCTGTTTATGAAGGTTCTCTCTTATTTGGTCTCATTCAGAGAGTCTAAAGCTAAAGCTGGTGTAACAGTCAGTAGTGCTGAGACTTCGTTATCAGGACGTCCTGTGAGGAGTAGCTCTGGGTTTAGTGTGTTTCGTGTTGTGGTGGAGTGATCTGCAGAAACGATGGTGCTAAACCTCTGTACTGAACCTTTTCTCTCTAAAGCTTTGCCACAACGCTCTCCAAACGGGAAGAAGTGTTACGCCTGCGCTGATGACGACTGCTCAAGAACTGTGAACTGTGAGGGAGATGAAGATCAGTGCGTCAGTGCCAGAGGTGAAAAATCTGAAAAATGCACATCTGTGGACCTAAAATATGTTCTTACATATTTGGTCGAAAATAAGGGTGTTCAGTGATAACACAAGAAAGTGCCTTTAATCTGATATTGTGGTTTATCTATATAAATATATTACTCTGTCTTAATGTCTCTCTCCCTCTGACCTGCATTCTCAGTTAATGTTGGTGGTGCTCAACTGAAAATGAAAGGATGTGCGAGCAGAAGTTACTGTTCTGTAGACTTCTCAAGCGTGAAGTCCACTGGAATCTCTGGAAGCATGAGCTGCTGTGAGGGGAACCTGTGTAACGGTGCTGAGGGGGTTAAGCTGAGCCTCCTCATCATGCTGGTTCCTCTGATCTTCTCCACCCTCTTCATCTGAACTCTCTGCTGCTGAAACACCTTTTTACCATTTTTCTTTTCTGTCTTTAAGACTGGCAGAGCTGTGTATTGTAAGGTGTCCAAATGCAGAGTCTGAACTGTTTGTAATGGAAATAACCTGAATAAACAGAGTGGTCCAGAATGTAGTGCATGAGAGTCTTTGTAATCTTCAGCCACAAATATCAGCTTTGAGACACATTAAAATGTTACCAAACCAAATAACATGAACACAGAGTCCCATTGTGTGGACTGTTGATCTGTGTCATTTACTGAATAATCAGTAAATCATCAGTAAACCATCCTCAAGCCTTCATCAGCGACTTTTCAATATATATCAAAGTTCATTGTAATATATACACACACACACACACACACACACACACAGGGTGAGTCAAACGTCTCTCTTAACGTTTTCTTTTATTTTTTATTATCGACAAACATCACCTACAGCACCGCATCATGGAGGCTTGACAGCATAAATAATAAAATAAAACAGTGTCCTGTGACTTTTGACTCACTATATACACTGCTCAAAAAAATAAAGGGAACACTTAAACAACACAATATAACTCCATGTAAATCAAACTTCTGTGAAATCAAACTGTCCACTTAGGAAGCAACACTGACAATCAATTTCACAGCTGTTGTGCAAATGGAACAGACAACAGGTGGAAATTATTGCCAATTAGCAAGACACACTCAGTAAAGGAGTGGTTCTGCAGGTGGGGACCACAGACCACTTCTCAGTACCTTTCTGCTTTCTGGCTGATGTTTTGGTCACTTTTGAATGTTGGTGGTGCTTTCACACTCGTGGTAGCAGGAGACGGACTCTACAACCCACACAAGTGGCTCAGGTAGTGCAGCTCATCCAGGATGGCACATCAATGCGAGCTGTGGCAAGAAGGTTCGCTGTGTCCAGAGGCTGGAAGCACTACCAGAAGACAGGCCAGTACACCAGGAGACATGGAGGAGGCCGTAGGAGGGCAACAACCCAGCAGCAGGACCGCTACCTCTGCCTTTGTGCAAGGAGGAACAGGAGGAGAACTGCCAGAGCCCTGCAGAATGACCTCCAGCAGGCCACAAATGTGCATGTGTCTGCACAAACGGTTAGAAACCGACTCCATGAGGACGGTATGAGGGCCCGACGTCCACAGATGGGGGTTGTGCTCACAGCCCAACACCATGCAGGACGCTTGGCAGGTCGCTGGTGCCCTGTGTTCTTCTCAGATGAAAGCAGGTTCACACTGAGCACATGTGACAGGCCACAGACAACACTGAGCCTCATTTTGACTTGTTTTAAGGACATTACATCAAAGTTGGATCAGCCTGTCGTGTGTTTTTCCACTTTAATTTTGTGTGTGACTCCAAATCCAGGCCTCCATTGGTTAATAAATTTGATTTCCATTGATGATTTTTATGTGATTTTGTTGTCAGCACATTCAGCTTTGTACAGAACAAAGTATTCAATGAGAATATTTCATTCATTCAGATCCAGGATCCAGTGTTCCCTTTATTTTTATGAGCAGTGTAGATAGATAGATAGATAGATAGATAGATAGATAGATAGATAGATAGATAGATCGCCATAGAGAGTCAAAAGTCACAGGACACCTGTTTATATTTGGTTTCTTCTTTGAGTTTTAGAGTTTAGAGTTTTAACTTGCATTTGTTGATGCAGTGATGAACTGTTTTCATAGACACTGGTTTTCAGAAGAGTTCCTGAGCCCATGCAGTGCTGCCTGAGGGCCCAAAGGGCCAGCATATACTGGTTTTCAGCCACGTCCCTTGCACACAGAGATTCTCCAGTTTCTCTGAATCTTTTAATATTATTATATATTATGTTATTATAATGTTATTATATATAATGAAAAGCAGTTCTTTGCTGTTTTACGTTGAGAACATTATTCTGGAATTGTCTTTCACAGAATGGTGAACCCCTCCTCATCTTTACTTCTGAAAGCCTCTCTGAAATGTTCATTTTATACTCATTCATGTTACTGACCTATTGCGAATCAACCACCAAGTCCCAACTTTTTTGGAACATGTTGTTGGCATCAAATTTAAAATGAGCATATATTTTTTCAAAAACACAATTTCTCTGTTGCAACAATTGATTTGCTGTATTTGTACTCTTTTTAATGAAATATGGGGTTTATATATATATATATATATATATATACACAAAAAAAGGTCAATCATGAAAGGCAGCATGGCATATTTCCAAGCGCATCTATAACAGTCATGCAAAAAAATCTGGTGCATTGGTGGTCACATACAAGAGTGTGGTCAAAGTTCTTTCAACAGTAGACCTGATTCCATGTGATGGAAGCATATAACAGGTAAACGTACGTGTCAGACTATGTCTATGAATTCAGGTTTTCCATTCCCCTTTGTTTTAAGTCAGAAAGTTTGCATATCAACTGCCAGTAACATATAGCTGAACATCACACACCCACTCTTTTTTCGAGATCGCATGGAGTCTTGTCTGTTTTTGCTTCTTTTGTCTAATTGTTACAACTTCCCCGACCCGGCGTGTGTTACAGCCAAATTTCTGAACTTTACCTAAAAAGTTCAGTGAGTTACAGTTGCTATTTGTGCAAGAATTCATTGAATTTTTTAAACAAAAAGCGCAGGCGGTCTGCAGACTCACTGAGAGTCTGACAGTGATGATATATACAGGGTGAGTCAAGTCACAGGGCAGGTTTTGTTTTATTTCATTTTTTATTTTATCATCAACTCTCAAACAAATTATGTATGCTGAGAAAATCCACAATAAACATCACCTTCAGCAGCGCATCATGGAGGCTTGTGACAGTGTCCTGTTACTTTTGACTCACCCAGCTGAAACTTCAGTCAGAGTTGTGTGGTATGTGGTGTGTTGTCGGTGCGTTTGTATGTGCATGGGAACATTTTGTCTTACCTATTTTACACGCTGGGCATGAGACTATGGCCAGATCTCACAACTTCTTGAATCTAAGAATATTCAAAAGAAGCTCAAAACTCATTTTAAAAATATATTAGTATATAGTCAGGTCCAAAACTATGAGACTGCTTTGAAAATGTGGCTGTAAATCAACAGAAATTTTAGAATTTAGAAACATTTGAAATGATGAAAACTTGGGACAAGTCAAACAAAAAAGAAATGTTCAAAATTCTGCACTTTCTCTTCCACTGTAACTTGTGTTAGACGACTCTCAGGTGGATTTCATCTGCTTATCACAGGCTTTTGCACAAATATGTGGCAGGTCCATGTGTGTCCATGGCAGGTGGAGTGCATGCTGTCATTAAAGCAAATATCAACATACATTTCAATGAGTAAGGACATTTGAAATGAATGTTAATGTTAAAAGATTCTGCGTTTCACTCAAATTGTTGTAAGCCATTGTAAGAATGGCTGTGTAATAAATTAGAAAAGAATGCAAAACAAAAGTACTTTCAGTATTACTCTCATACTTTTGGACCCCTCTGTGTACAAACCCAATTCCAATGAAGTTGGGACGTTGTGTAAAACATAAATAAAAACAGAATACGATGATTTGCAAATCCTTTTCAACCTATATTCAACTGAATACACTACAAAGACAAGATATTTAATGTTCAAACGGATAAACTTTATTGTGTTTTGCAAATATTCACTCATAAACCTCCGGTTTATTAAACAGACAGTAGATCTTAATCTGACAGTACAGAGCAGCAGATACTGTAGACGGTTTTTCACCTGTTGAATAGTGGGTGTTCTTTGCTGTTCTTTTTTACAGGTTTGAACCTGAAACCTCCTGCCGTTGCTGCACCACGAGAACATTACTAATACCACGAGTCCATGCTGAAGGTAGGTGTGTGTAGAACTCAAAAATAATGTTCTACATGACATAATCTGCCGTATACCTGTCAGTCTGGTCTTGAACCCAGCTTATAGATCCACTACCTGTGAACCCACCGTTTCTCACACCCATTTGATGTTAAAGTCAAAGTCAGCATCAGCTTTGTCATTTCTTCTCACCACAGATTGTTGAGAACGGGACGAAATGTCGTTCCTCCAGGACTGTTGACCATCTGCCGGTTCTCCTCCTCACCAACAGAGGTCTCACCCTCCTGAATTTAGTTGTTACACCCGGTCTTAAGTGGCCATGTATGAAATTATTACACAAACTTTGATAGAGCCAAACCAAGGCTGTGACTTTGACTGCAGTCCTATGAGATGATTGTCTAATTTGTACCTACAAATCTTGACAGACTGCATTGATTCAGAAGTTCTTTAGTCATTCACCCAGAAACGGGAGCCTCAGTTTCATCATATGAAAATCAACGAGGAAATACACCCCATAACTCCATGTCTCCAGCTTAGCAACACTGTTTGACTGAGCTAGACTGCTTATATGTGAGTTTATCTTGATAAAACCAGCTATTTTAGTTTGGATCATTAGGCTCTCTTTGAAAGACTAGAAGGCCTGGAGGGTTCCTCTCTGTATAAACACCTGCATGTAAATCCCAAAAACCATCTGGATAGTTTTAATGAATTTATGTATACATACATGTATGTGAATGTCTGGTGTGTGTGAATCTTCCTATACCAAAGCTCTAGATGTCCACTGTCCAAGATGCCATTAAGAAAGAGTTAAGGGGAACTGTGAAAGTCAAACAAAGATCTAGAATATCAATAAAACTCACAGGTAGAGCTGCTGTGCACTGGTCAGAAAGACGAAGCAAAATGAAAGTAAGGTTCTGCTGACTCAGGCGTGGTGGTTGCACAATCAAATTTATGCAAAACAACACCTAGATAAATCAGATCAATCTGGTTCCTTTTGGAAACAGGTGCGATGAACTGATGAGTTAAACATACAACTCTCTGGCCACAATCACCAAACATATCTGGAAAAAAGATCAGCATTTGATGAAAAGTGCACCTTGTCATATGTTAAGCATGGCATGGTTCTTTTTTTGCTTTGGAGTTATCTGGCAGTTCTGGAAGCAAATGTGATGGTCAGTTATCAGATGCTTTGTACCTTCAAACAAAGGTAGAACAAGTTCAGATGCTGTTGGATGAAGCTCCACTACAATAAAAGAAAAAGGTAAAATTACAGGTATTTACTGGCAGTAATTCGTCCAGTTATTTACTGTTAACTTACAGTATTAATTGCTTTTGGTGGAGCACACAGCTTTCCTAGAGCTTGGAGCAGTTCCTAGCTCAAGCCTTCTTTTATCAGTAGTTCTGGGGCAGTGTATTCTTTTAAACCCTCTTTTCTTCTTTTTGTAGTTTTGGGGTAACTTCTTTTTTTTCCCCTGAGCCCTTTTTTCTTTTCGTTTTAGTTTTGGGTCAATTTCTTTTCTTAAGCCTCTTTTCTTTTTTTCTTTAACGACACTAAGCACCATACCAGTCATGCCTCTACAATGGTATGACAAATGCTACTGTTGGCCTTAAGTAGTGGAGTCTGCAGGTGTGTCCAGTTGGACCTAATCAACCCATGGGCTTCTGGGAATTGGAGTTCCCTGAAGTTATGGCCCCTTGCCGCTGTCGCCCTCTGCTGGCAGCTGGCGGGGCCGGCTGGACCCTTACAGCTGCTGCTCAAACTGTTTGTGCTGACCAGCGTTTTTAGGCTCTATATCTCATTTTCATTACTTCTTAGATTATTCATTAAGTGTTAGCTTATGACATTTCATTGTAGACATATTTTATCTTTTGCTTTCTTCTGGCCAAAAGCTTTCAGCCAAACTGGTGAGACTTTCAACTGTTTTTTGGGGCTGAAAGAAAATGTATACTGAAGGAGCCAGTGTGTAAAATGCAAACTGTTATTATTATGTAGACAGATGTATTACACCTGAGGACACCCAGAACTTTTAACAGTTTATGTTTGTCTTGTTTGTTTCTTTTGCTTTATTCTAAGGTGTCACATCCCGTGTTTACCTCCCAGTCTTCCATGTGCTTTTCTGTTTTGGTCTAGTCCACGTACTTTCTTCGTTTTGATTCCGTCCCAGTCCAGCCCCCTTGTTTTCTGACTCTGCTCCTGATCGTTGCCACCTGTGTTTTCCACCTGTATCATGTTCTGTCATTATCCCCATTTGTATTTCAGCCCTGTGTATGACGGTCTTTGGATGTATGAATTATATGCCTATGCTGTTTGGTTTATGTTTGAAGTGTATTGTATTGTTTGGTATTTGATATTCTGGCCTCCGTTGTTTGTTTGATCCAGTTTCTTTTTCGTCATGTCTGTCCCTCCTGCTCTCCATATTGGCATATTGACCCTGGACTGTCTTGACCCTGATTATAGAATTACCCTGAATAAATCTTGCTTTTCTCAGCATGTGTGTCCGCCTCCTCATCGCTCCTCATTACATAAGGATTAAGGTAGATTTACTGTAGATGCAGATGATTTGGATTTACTCTCTTTTAAGGATTGCTGCATTATATCCTATTTAGGAGATTCACATATGTACCAAAAATGAGGAAAGCAACACGTTTTATGTAACCAAGGGGCTGTGATAGAAAGCAAATCAAAACTTCAATCAAATTAGTTAGGACTTACATTTATGGTATTTGGCTGACATTCTTATTCGGAGCAACTTACAATTTGATTATTGTTACACTGCTAGGTGAAGATGGTCTTAGGAGTCTTGCCTAAGGACCCTTATTGGTATAGTGATTGCCCAGGTGGGGATTGAACCCCAGTCTACAGCATAGAAAGCAGAGATGTTACCCACTACACTAACCCACCACCAGGACTTGTTTTCTGCAGGGAAGGAAACGGTCTGATCAAAACCAAGGAGACTGGGCAAGCCATTACAGACAGAGCAAATTCAGAGATTTTTGCTACTTAAAATCATAGGTGTAAAATTCAGATCCAGAAAGTAAAAATCCTTCCCAGTATTTTGTTCCAACAGCCTGGCTTCTCTAGTTACATCAAACTAGCAGGAGAGCTGTCCAGGCAGTTGGAACAAAATCCTGGGAAGGATTTTTACTTTGCGGACCT
Source organism: Pygocentrus nattereri (assembly GCF_015220715.1). Classification (NCBI taxonomy): domain Eukaryota; kingdom Metazoa; phylum Chordata; class Actinopteri; order Characiformes; family Serrasalmidae; genus Pygocentrus; species Pygocentrus nattereri. The sequence continues at coordinate 9,872,122 of NC_051219.1, read as the reverse complement.
GGATTTTAGTTTACTAGGTGCTAATAAAACAGACTAATGGGATATGTTATGCATATTAGAAAAACATGAATCTTGACCAAACAAGTAATAAAACACCACAACAATAAAGCCCATCATAGATGTTTAATTTTTTGTCATACGCTAATGATTTCAATTAATCAGATCAATTGGCTTAATAGTCATAAACAGATGAAGGCAGGTAGAGAGAAAAAGATAAAAATGAAAATAAATACATAAATGAGGTCTGCACTTCAGCAAGTTGTCTTGACCACCTCTACATGCCTAAATGCATTGAGTTGCAGCCGTGTGATTGGCTGATTAGCTATTTGTATTAACAAGCAATTGAACAGTTACCTAATAAAGTGGCCGGGGAGTGTATATTGAACTTCCGTTACAGGCTACGTAAAAAGAGTCCCTAACCTCAACCCAAATTCCTAACTTTAACCTTAATCTCAACCCAAAACCAAATGCTTAACTTTAACCTTAAAGTCAACCCAAAACCAAATCCTAGCCTTAAGCTTAAACTCAACCCAAAACCAAATCGCTAACTTTAACCTTAACCTCAATCCAAAACCAAATCCTAATCTTAACCTTAACTTCAACCCAAAATCAAATCCTAGTCTTAACCTTAACCTCAATCCAAAACCAAATCCTAATCTTAACCTTAACCTCAACCCAAAATCCAATCCTAGTCTTAACCTTAACCTCAACCCAAAACCAAATCCTAGCCTTAAGCTTAAACTCAACCCAAAACCAAATCGCTAACTTTAACCTTAACCTCAATCCAAAACCAAATCCTAATCTTAACCTTAACTTCAACCCAAAATCAAATCCTAGTCTTAACCTTAACCTCAATCCAAAACCAAATCCTAATCTTAACCTTAACCTCAACCCAAAACCAAATCCTAGCCTTAATCTCAACCCAAAACCAAATCCCTAACTTTAACCTTAACCTCAACCCAAAACCAAATCCTAACCTTAACCTTAACCTCAACCCAAAACCAAATCCCTAACTTTAACCTTAATCTCAACCCAAAACCAAATCCTAGCCTTAATCTCAACCCAAAACCAAATCCCTAACCTTAACCTCAACCCAAAACCAAATCCTAACCTTAACCTTAACCTCAACCCAAAACCAAATCCCTAACTTTAACCTTAATCTCAACCCAAAACCAAATCCTAACCTTAATCTCAACCCAAAACCAAATCCCTAACTTTAACCTTAAACTCAGCCCAAAACCAAATCCCTAACCTTAACCTCAACCCAAAACCAAATCCCTAACTTTAACCTTAATCTCAACCCAAAACCAAATCCCTAACCTTAACCTCAACCCAAAACCAAATCCCTAACTTTAACTTTAAACTCAACCCAAAACCAAATCCCTAACCTTAACCTCAACCCAAAACCAAATCCCTAACTTTAACTTTAAACTCAACCCAAAACCAAATCCCTAACCTTAACCTCAACCCAAAACCAAATCCCTAACTTTAACCTTAAACTCAACCCAAAACCAAATCCCTAACCTTAACCTCAACCCAAAACCAAATCCCTAACTTTAACCTTAATCTCAACCCAAAACCAAATCCCTAACTTTAACCTCAACCCAAAACCAAATCCCTAACTTTAACCTTAAACTCAGCCCAAAACCAAATCCCTAACCTTAACCTTAACCTCAACCCTACATTCCAGCTCAGAGGAAGAGATTCACTGTATCCAGTGCTTATGTTACCAGACTGTGTCCTTTTAAGAAGAAAAGTCTCTATAATTAATTTAAACACAATACATGCGCAGTCGCTCCCAGTAGCAGCAGAGCTTCTGTCACCTTCTCGCGTGAGTAAAAGATAAAAAAGCAGAGAAAAGCAGCATAATAGCAGAGTTTAGAGGAAGAAGATGGAGGAGAGCAGAAAGAGCTGCATGGTGAGGAGACTCATCGTAACATCCCCAGCACTGTTACACAGATTCCCCTGACAGCAGGTTATCACCGTGAAATTGGGGTTCAGCAAGCTCGACAGCAAAAACGGAGTCTTATCACAAAAGCTCTTGCTTGCACATCCAGAAACAAACTGGCTACTGTTACCTATAACAGCTGAGAGAGAGAGAGAGAGAGAGAGAGAGATGTAAATAAGAAAAAGAGTGAGGGGATGAGAAACATTATGGAATAAGTTGGGTCATGACATGTGGCTGAACATGTCATTGATATGTATGTATGTATGTATATAAATATATACAATATTGCTGTTGCCGTAGTTTTATTAAAGGAGTGTTCGGTGTGTATTTTTCACCTCTTGTGCGGATGCAGCGATCTTGACCTTCGAAACACTTGACCTTTGTTAAGCAGGTCTGTTCAAAGCTGAACAATTTTGAACTGCATGAATAACATTGTCTCCCATTGAGACTGGGAGGGCTGCTCTGGACTGCTGAAGAGGTCATTGAAAAAAGGATAAACGACATGTAAAGGGTTAAGATATGTCCAAATATATTTATTTACAAACTATTAAAGGTGCAGTCATTTAACTGAAACCTGAGAAAAACTCTTGGTCTTACCAGTTGGGTTTGCTATGCAGTTGTCAGAATCACAGCACTCGGTGCTGATGGTATAATTAGTAAATGCTGTGCTCATGTTTCCACTGACGCATTTTTCCCTTGCTATGCACTGTGCTGAACCACTAATCATACTGGCCTCTGTAAAAGAATATTCATTTAAGTTATGAATTCAATGAAAGCATGAAGACTGTACATGTATATATAAAGACCACGTATCTAATTAGCCTCACCTGTATAAAGGACTGACAAGCCACATGTGCCCGAACAGTTGTGGATGCTCTGACATCGGCGATTTGATATATCATAGCACTGAAGACATGTCAGTGCCAACGCTGGAGGACAGTGAGAATTCAGGAATTCAGTATGGCATAATAAAGAGCATGTTGCATCATGTACTCGTGTTAGTAAGGCAAAGACTATAGTTTTGAGAAATCGGCACCGCTGCTAATGTTAATGTAAAAGTAGAGAAACAGAAACCATAAACTTTGCACTCGACTTATGAACCGTAATACAATTCAGAATTCTGTCAAGATCATGAGCTGACAATTAATCCTAATAAAACAAATTGTTTCTAATAAAAAAAATTCTAAAAAAAACAATGTTATTATTCGGTATGGGAAATGACTGGTCAGCTTCAACAAATGCAGTTGAAGTCATCAAAAATCATAGCCATCAGACAATTATGTAACTCTCATCTGCCTAACTATTATTAAAGTAGATGACCGAATGTTTATATGACCCAATATGACCTTTGTTGGAAAACGTCTGGCTCCTTTGACTTACATTTAAAGTAAAGTAGGTTTTGTCCTTCTCCTGTAAAATGACCATTTTGGAGATACGAGGTTTTCTTCTGACAACAGCAATATATCGTAGATGTTTCGTCTGAATAAAAACTTGTCCGAAAAAGTAACTTTGATGAAATTTTAATATCTGTTAATCTAACTGGGTTATATTCAAAGTCATTTTGAACCATTTCTATTCAGCTGTTGGTCATGAAACTTTAACACATTCACATTTACAGCATTTGGCTGACGCTCTTATCCAGAGCGACTTACAGTTGGATCATTTTTATATAGGTGGGCGAAGGCACTGTTAGGAGTCTTGCCCAAGGACTCTTATTGGTATAGTGTAGGGTGCTTGTCCAAGCAGGAGACTGAATCCCAGTCTACAGCGTAGAAGGCAGAGGTGTTACCCACTACACTATCCAACCAGTGTTTTTAACAGTTTCAAATGTTTAAACATTTGTTTTAAACATGTTAAAATGTTTTTTAAAAAATCTATTGCTTAACTACACCAAGCACACATCGTACGGTTTTACATACCTTCTGGCAGAAACAAACCAATGAGCACCAGCGTGACCTGCATCTTCATTGCGGTTGGATTTTTCAAAAACTGAGAGTCAAGCAGAGGAGGACACGGGATATATACCGTCTGTTTGGGGGATGTGGCTTCCACAGAGATGATCAGAACCTCCATCCGGGTGGGAGAGGTCTTCACGCCAGGAGCTCAAACATAGTAGAGCAAAATAATTTCATATATAAAGCGTTAAACATGCACTCATCTTCAGCGTCTCCATAGTCAAACCCCCATGTCTCCATCCCCAAAGTGCGGGTCTCAGATGCCAACATAGTTCCATCATTCAAGCTCATCATCAATTTGGCGTGTCCAATCACCAGATACAGCCTTAAAAAATAGATAAATAAATAAATAGTGAATGGAGCTATGAAGCGACTTCACTTTGATGGATAGCGCGAAGAAGTTTGAACTATAATGGTAAAAATACTAATGCTGAAACAGCTGGTTATTAACATTACTGTACATCTAAATGGTCTAAAGCTGGCTTTATACAGTAAAATGCTCACGCAAATAGGTGCATGTTGAGAGTTTCCCCATACAAGGAAACATGTGTAATTTACATATTTACAATTTATCATCTTTGGCTGTCACTGCCATTTATTCTCTATGTATATGTCTCTATGTCTCTCTATTTGTTTAGGCTTCTTTACTAAATATTTGAGTTTTTTTTATCTGTTGCTTGAATGCTGCATGACTGCCCCAACAAATCTCACAAACCTTTTTACAGTTTGATGACCCGTCTTCAGTTTTCATGAAATATCTGTTGTTTTCATGCCTTGTGCAAGAAACTTTTCATCCTCGGAAAGATCTTTCTTTTGGCCCACATTGCAGGAGAACTGTGACCTGATGATGTGGAGCAATCTCTTTATGTTTCCCATCAATCAGAATCAGCAAACTCATCAACAAGCCTGTCTGAGATTGATTAATATCGGTTATCGAAAAAGACATCAGAAAGAAAACAAACACTTCAAAACTCTGAGACCTAAATGCTCATTATGCCGTTTTCCTATGCGGCTTCAGCCTTCTGTTCACAATATTATCTCTATTAGACTTTTTTCTTTACGGTTGTTGCCTTACATCCATAGACCTGCGATTTCAAAAGACTGAAATAAAACCGTTTTTAACAAAACCAAACTGAAAAGCTATAGTGAGCAAAATAACCAGTAAGAAATAAACCAATAAAGGCAATTCGCTATTATCACAACTAGTTTAATGCAGTTAAAGTAAGTAAGTCAATACTAATAGGAACTAACTGACTTATTTGTTGGAACAGAATAGCTCAATGGATTTAGTTCATTCTTAAGAGCCAGTAGGCTAAAAACCTTTAGAGGCATTAGGCTTAAGTTACAGGAGGCTTTTAGCTTATACTTAGGCCCCAATATCCCAAAAAACTTAAGAGGCAGCAGGTTAAAGCTAGCTGAGACTTGTAGCTCATTCTTAAGAGCCAATAGGGTAAAAATGAGGCAAATGGGTAAAAAAGAGGCAGCAGGCTAAAGCTAGCGAAGGCTTTCAGGTTATTGTTAAAAGCCAATATGACAAAAACCTTTAGAGGCATCAGGCTTAAGCTAAAGCAGGCTTTTAGCTTATTCTTAAGAGCCAAAAGGCTAAAAAAGAGGCAGCAGGCTAAAGCTAAATCTATCTATCTATCTATCTATCTATCTATCTATCTATCTATCTATCTATCTATCTATCTATCTATCTATCTATCTATCTATCTACCACTGAACATGTTTTGGGGTAAATCGGAATATTGATTACAGGCCAGGCCTTTTTTGTCCAACGTGAGCACAAATTCCCTCAGACACTACAAAATCTAATGGAAAGTCTTCCCCGAAGATTGGAGGCTGTTATAACTGTAAAGGGGAACTAACTCCATGTTATGCCTGTGTTTTGGAATTAGATGTCCAGTAAGCTCCTGCAGGTGAGATGGTCAGGTGTCCACAAGCTCAACAATATAATGCATTTTCATAATGTTATGAGTGGATGGTCTTTTATTCTGGTCGTATGTGAGGTCATTTTTACATTCGGTACTGTGTTTATTTTTAAGAAATATTAGCCGTGTGGAGATGAAGTAACATCACAATTTTGAATTTATCATGTAAAATCTAAAACTTGGAATGAAATATCTAAAGATACATTTCATTGTGTACTTTATAATATTCGCCTGTGCTATAATGTCTTGTTGTGTATGTGAAGACTGTACTGTACAGTAGCCGTACCACACTTTATGGCTGTTTGAATGTGTGCTCCAAGGCTTTACGTGTGTCCAGAACTATGAACTGTTCTAACCTGGAAGGACAGGGGGGCTTCATTTACATGTACACCTTTGCCGTACAGCCCACTGGGGCTTTTAAGCAGTTTTTTCCTGGTGTGCTTTCACTGTTATTACTGTTCTTCAGTCAAATATTTTCAAGTTCCTTAATTATTTATGCAGACTGGATGCACGTTTATATACATACACACCTCTTCAGTCTGGTCCTATTTCACAACACTGCTCAGATGGAAACAACTCATCACTATCTTCTCCAGCATCTGCTTAATATTTGAATGTGGCGTGAAAACTACACTTGTACACATTTGTTCATTGATTAATATTTGCATGTGTTCTAACATGGAAAAACATCGTTCTACAGTGCATGTAATTTGTGGTTGGAGAGCAACGAAATACAAACAATATTTAAGTAGCTATATTGCACATATATATATATATATATATATATATAATATATACAGTGCCCTCCATAATTATTGGCACCCCTGGTTAAGATGTGTTCTTTAGCTTCTAATAAATTGAGGGTTTTTTTAAATAATATAGGACCACGATGGAAAAAAGAGCAAAATCCAACCTTTATCTCAAGTGCATTTATTCAGTAGGAAAAAAATCCCACATTAAGAAATAATTGTTTAACATCAAATAATGTGTGCCACAATTATTAGCACCCCTGATGTTAATACTTTGTACAACCCCCCTTTGCCAACAAAACAGCACCTAATCTTCTCCTATAATGTTTCACAAGATGGGAGAACACAGAAAGAGGTATCTTCGACCATTCCTCTTTGCACAATCTCTCTAAATCATCCAGCGACCTGGGTCCTCTCCTCTGCACTCTCCTCTTCAGCTCACCCCACAGGTTTTCAATGGGGTTAAGGTCTGGGGACTGAGATGGCCATGGGAGGAGCTTGATTCTGTGTGTGGTCAACCATTTCTGTGTAGATCTTGCCATATGTTTAGGGTCATTATCTTGCTGAAAGACCCAGTGACGACCCATCTTCAGCTTTCGGGCAGAAGCCACCAGATTTTGTTTTAAAATGTCCTGGTATTTCAAAGCATTCATGATGCCATGCACCCTAACAAGGTTCCCTGGGCCTTTGGAAGAAAAGCAGGCCCACAGCATCACTGATCCTCCCCCGTATTTCACAGTGGGCATGAGGTGCTTTTCTGCATACTCAGCTCTTGTGTTACGCCAGACCCACTTACAGCATTTGTTGCCAAAAAGCTCTATCTTTGTTTCATCTGACCAAAGCACACGGTCCCAGTTGAAGTCCCAGTACTGCTTAGCAAACTCCAAACGTTTACGTTTATGATTGTGAGTGAGAAAAGGTTTTTTCCGTGCATGCCTCCCAAACAGCTTGTTGGCGTGTAGATAGCGTCTGATGGTTGTTTTGGAGACTTCGTGACCCCAAGATGCTACCATTTGTTGCAGTTCCGTAACAGTGAGCTTTGGAGAACTTTTTATTTCTCTTATCATCCTCCTCACTGTGCGTGGTGGCAAAATAAACTTGCGTCCTCGTCCAGACTTGTTTACCACTGTTCCAGTTGTTTTAAACTTCTTAATAATTCCTCTGACAGTAGATACGGACAGGTGTAGGTGAGTGGCTATTTTCTTGTAGCCATTGCCTGACCTGTGAAGGTCAACACACATCTGCCTTACTTGAATGCTATGTTCCTTTGTCTTTCCCATGTTGAAGAGAAATGGCCTCTGTGTCACGTCATAATTATACCCCAGGGAAACAGGAAGTTGTGAATTGCTAATTAAATGTTCCTACATACTTTGATTAACTTCGTAAACTACTGTAGAAGTGACAGAAATTCTTTAATTACATTTATTTCCTAAGAATTGTTAGGGGTGCCAATAATTGTGGAACAGGTGATTTTATGAAGAAAAATTATTTCATAGTCAGGGATTTTATTTTCCCCCTAAAACTCTACTTGAGTTAAAGGTTACATTTTTCTACAATTTTCAGTGTGACAGTATGTTTCCACAATAAAAACTGAATTTATTTTAAGGCTTTTGACACATCTTAACCAGGGGTGCCAATAATTATGGAGGGCACTGTATATATATATACATCCAATGTGTGTGGGGTTAATTGGGGTATGTTATGCTGGGGGATTCTGTTTTGGGCTGTTTGTTTGAACTGGGGTTGAACACTAGAGTGGTGTGGATGTGCCGCATTCTCTTTTCCCACCCCAGGCTGGGTGGCGAGGCCGAGGACAACAGCTAACCAGACATTGGTTAACATTCCGACCATGTGTGTGCGGCGATGCTGTGGCTGATACAGATAAAGCGCCCAGCTTGAAAACAGTTGCATTGTTGCTCCCCATGATTGGCACCAAACATCACATTACATACATTACAGCAATCCATTGCTGCCCTTGCCCAATCATCAGTCCTTTGGGCCTGTTAAGTTCTGACCACTGAGGCACAAAACGGTTAATTAAGTTTAAATAGAAAAGCAGGACCTTATGTGGATTATATTATACATTGTATCAGCTCTGTCGTGAACCTCTCTGATTTGAGGCCCTCTACTTCAGTCAGAATGTGGTCTTGTTCACTTCTCTCAACAGCAGAGGGGCTGTAGAGTCTGAAGTATCTCACAGTTTAATGCTGCTCAACTGAAACTTTAGAGATTAGAGAAGTTAGAAATTAGGATTACAACAATAAAAGTCTTTGCACAGTTTATTGGGTTTATTAAAAGTACAGCAAACGTTATGCAACAGACTAGACTGATCACCTACAGGCCCAGTGGAGATGCTGACATTTAAAATCTCTATTAAAAACTCATGTATTAGTTTCAGTATTTCCTAAAAAAGGGTTTGAAATAGTTCAGAGGAAGTTCAGAGGAAGAGGATGGAGGTCAGTAGAGACCCCAGCATGATGAGGAGACCCAGATTAATGCTGATAGCAGTGTTACACAGGTTCCCCTCACAGCACTTTATATCCGCAGAGACGTTAAAGAATTGTCTGAGGGAAAGGAGCCCATCACAGATGCTCTTGCTGGCACATCCAGTCAAAGATACCTTAGTAGGAAATTGAACATCTAAGGGAACTGAGAGAGAGAGAGAGAGAGAGAGAGAGAGAATTCAAATTAATCATGACTAGTATATAATATATATTAGTACATATGCTAATATAATCAGTATATTAAATAATATAACTCCCATAACTCTGTTATCAGACAAACAAGGATACTCAATGAAGACTGAAATGGGCCTCACCATGAAAGAAAACAATGAAATATTCAGACCTTAGATATTTTCAAGACTTATGATCTATTTAAATCCACAACATCAATTAACCCCTTTCATTAACTCCTTAATTAACATTCATTAACAACTCTATACCATCATAGATACAGGCTTTTGGACATTGCACTGGACACTCTGGTCTTTAGCCCAGAGGACACAATGTCCATGATTTCCAAAAATAATCTCAGGCCCAGAGAAGGTGGCAGCATTTCTGGATCCTGTTTAGATTCGGTTTCTTCTGTGTGTTTTAGAGACAGTGTCAAACTGTCTTTACAGTAAATGGTTTTCAGAAGTGTTTCTGAACCCCTGCAGTGATTTTCTCTAAGAATCATATGTTTTTAATGCAGTGCCATCTAAGGGCCCAAAGATCATGACCAGCAAATATTGGCTTTTGGTCTTGTCCCTTGCATACAGAGATTTCTCCAGATTCTCTAAACCCTTTATTGTTATTATGTACCGTAGATGATAAAAAGTAAAAGTTCTTTGCCGTTTTATGTTGAGAAACATTATTCTTGGATTGTTGCTCTATTTGGATGGTGCAGTCTTTCAGAGTGGTGAACCTCTCCTCATCTTTACTTCTGAAAGACTCAGCCTTTCTGAGATGCTTTTTTATGCTCAGTCATGTTGCTGACCTGTTGCCAATTAACCACCAGGTGCTTTTGTTGCCCCAGTCCCAACTTTTTTGGAACAAGTTGTTGGCATCAAATTCAAAATGGGCATATATTTATCAAAAACCAATCAAATTTCTCAGTTTCAACAATTGATACGTTGTCTTTGAAGCATTTTCAATGAAATATAGGGTTTAAAAGATTTGCACATCATTGCAATTTGTTTTTATTCATACTTTTCAAAGTGTCACATATGTATATATATATATATGTGTGTATATATATATATATATATATAGCAGTTGCCACACAACTCTCACCCCTCTGCTTTCATGCCATTCAGTTCTTTCACCTAAAGTCCTCTCCAACTTTGTTTTTCTGCCTGAAGAGAGGTTTCACAGCCCCTTCCTCACTGCTCCTGTAAGGCCCATTTTTTTAGATTTTTTTTTTTTACAGATTTAGACTCTAACATAACATGACAGTCATTATAGTAGAAAAATAATATTATAACCCCATTATAAGAGCTTGTAAACTACATTTGTCAGTTAAGCAAAGAGACACATCTCCAATATCATGAGCCTTCCAGTTGAAGTATTTACTGAATCATTTACAGAAACACTGCAACATACAAAGTATAGCATGTGTTAAATGTCAGAGTTGAACCTAACAGTGCCATCAACAGCATTGATTCCCCCTGACTCTCCACAGTAGCTTCATGCTGAAAGTGATGTCAGAGGGGGCTTTAGGGGAGGGTCTGATGGGTAATTGGCTTGCTGTGATGTCATTTTTAAAGTGAGACCAGTGGTTATGGGAAAAACAAGGTCATTCTATTAATAAATCTGTGCTGGACAAGTTATTCTGGCCTGGTATCAAAAACTTCAGGAAATACAGAATAAAATGTTCAAAATGTTGGTATGATGCTAAAACTCAGGCTTATATTAAACATCAAGGGCTAGAATGACAAAAAGAAAAGACATAAATATGAGAAAACGGCTTAGAAACGCTGATTAGCCCTGTCTGAGAATGGTGTGGGCGTGGCTAACGAGCAGCTTGATTGACAGCTCTCTGTTCAACATTCATCTCTGCTACTTATAGGAGAAAGTCAAGGATGAACAGATGTGCAGATCGGCAAATGGAGAAACAAACAGGTGGGTAAAACACTGGAGGAACAGATGAATATACACACAGGCAGACGGATGAATGAAGCAACGCATGAATGTCTGTGTGTGGAGAAACTAATGAAGGGGTGACCAGCAGCTACAGACAGGTTATTTTGGTTATGCTGGGTTAGCTTCAGCTCGCTACATTTCTCTAACACTCAAACTGTTTTATGTGGGTGGGGCAAGAGATATGAGCACTGTGATTGGTCAAGGACTTGAACTAGATTTGTTGTATTTGTGTATAAATTTGTATTAATGTGATTTTGATCTAGGTTCCCGGGGCCTTTGAAGGATGAAGGCCCAGCCCTAACGAAGCCCATGCTGAGAAATGAAATATTGTAAATGGCATGAGGTAAATAAACGTATGTCTCCGTTACTTAGAGCGGACAAAAACAACTTACAATCTCATACAGTGGGGCTATGATATCATATGTATGTCAATAACAATCTACACCCATAATGACGAGTACCTGATCCTTTAATGCAGTGATCCTCGTCTCCCTCGCACTTCACAGTTTCTGAGCAGTCGCTATTGGCACAACACTTCTTTCCACTGGGAGCCTGTTTCGGTAAAACTTAAAACAAATAAACAAGTAAATTTAACAAGCCAGCGAGGATAAGCTTGCAAAAACGTTTGTGGTAAACTGGGTTTAATGTTATTAGAAACCACTGTAGACTTTTTGTGATCATTTACTGTATTATCAAGGTACAAATTCAGGCAGTACAGTAAACAATAATATGAACAAAAGAAATGAATCAGTGCTAAAAAATTTTTACAAATAATGAAAAAGAAGACCCACTATACACACCTTTCTGGCTTGATTTAAGGCTCGTTACCTCAGAAAAATTATTTTTAAAAACCCACAATGGTTTATTTTTATTGCATCAGAATAAAAAATCTAGCAAATAAACAAAAAGAAAAAATCTAAATCACATGTTCAGTAAATGCTTAGTTCTTCTGATCTGCTTCGTTTGACCAGATGATCTCATCCGCATCACACGTCTCCCCTAATGTCCTCTCTGGCATATAAGCATTTACCGGTAGGCAAAAGTGGTGTTAGGTGTCTTGCCCAAGGACCCTTATTGGTATAGTGTAGGGTGCTTACCCAGGTGGGGGATTGAACCCTAGTCTACAGTGCAGAAGGCAGAGGTGTTACCCACTACACTAACCAACCACCAAGCAGTTTCTAATTGTGTGCTGGGCCCATAATGGGTGGTCCACCGTGAACAAAATGACTTCAGAAGTGACCCCCTTTTAAGGGTTGACGACACCTGGTAGAACTTCAGCTCAGATGGGAATCAGTCATAATCGGCCCATTTAAATACCTTCATTCAGCAGTTTGAGCTTTAGCTTTGACCGTTGTTTGATACGGTGTTTGTGATGCAGGAAATTCATATGAAGTTTGTTTTCTTGCTCATTTCTGGACTTCATTGTGCCAGTTCTGTAAGAGTGCATGTGAACATTGGCAAACGGAGCTTTAGAAGTACACGGTTCTGTTGAAGGCCGAGGCTGACTGCAAAGAGAAGTACAGAACTTTGGAATTGAGCACATTCTGTATTCAGGCAAAGAAAACAGTGTTGATGGTTTGGCCCAAAAAGACTGTTACTGTACTAACTGTGAAGAGTTTAGAAAAGGAGAAGTCAAGGATTAAAATGCTGTAGTGGGTAACAGCTCAGCCCTTCCCACTGCAGACTCAGGTCCCCGGCCATAGCGAGCACTCTATGCTACGCCAAACGTGAGCGAAACTCCTAACGCTACTTTCACCTTCCTCTGTGAAATGATCAAACTGTAAGTCCCGCTGGATAAAAGTGCATCTGATTGTACCTGGTAGTACTTGACCATTGCAGCGGTCAGTCTTGCAGCATCTGGAGTTGACTGTTGCTTTCAGAAACCCTGTGTTTATTCTCCCCGTGACACAAAAGGCTGGCGGCAGGCAAGAACTCATAATCTGTTCTATGTGTACACCACCTGTGGAGAAAACATGGCTTAGTGGATATCAGTTTTGGGTCTGTTAGGAGTTTGAATCTGAGTTAAAACTCACTCTTACCTGCACTCAAGGTGGCAGCGAAGTTGTTACACTCATGTGGACAATACTCATAACTATTGCAAGTTTGAGCAGACTCCCCTCTGCAGCTGTAACATTCCAGTGCTATAGCTGCAGGACAACAAGAATCCATTGTGAAAGATAAAGATCTGATCACACAGAGAAACGGTCAATATGCTTTACATTAAATCCAAGTCCTCCCCGAAACAACAGTGAAGAGGAATCCCAAAGAACTCTAAAAATGCCTGTATAACTCAGTGGTTAATGGTTAATGGCATTCAGAGTGAAGAGAGATGTCAAATCCTCTGTTCTAGAGAAACAATTAGAAACCAGTAACCAGACGTCTAAAAAGTTCAATGCCTTTAAAACTTATTTGCAGAAAGTTATGAAGCATATGTGTTGCCTGAGGTCTGAAACATTGCTTTACGATAGTCGTGAGATACAGTTTTGCTTTGAAATGTATCACTGAATCACATTAATGGCCGAGAGCAATGTGCAGGACATCGTAAGGCAAAATCGCCCCCAAATGACACTTTTGTCCGGTGTACCATTATTTTATCCTCAGCAAAATTACATGTAACAACTAAAGACATTGGTTCACTGGTGGGTTTAGATACAAAATAAAATGGCTATATTGTTGTCTGGTTCCTCTCACCACCACTGTTAAGAAAATTAAGCCTGTAAGTTGCTTTACTATTAATTATTCCTCATGAGACCACTCTGAACCCTTAAATCTTACAAGTTGACTAAAATGAATGACAATACTGAGCGTAATGTGAGGGTATAAATTTCTCTGTACCTTTAGTGAAGAACAGACTGACGAGAACCAGAACCACTTTCATGTCTACCATTGGATGGATATGAGAAGTTGGTGTAAAACAAGGAAGAACACAGTCTCAAATAAGACAAAAGGTGTTAGGGCTGGGCTTACTGGAAACTGGAAATCCACACCCACCAAGGGATGAACATTTTGGCTCAGCAGTTTAATGGCAGGAGAAAAATAATTCAACTATAACTACTTTCATCTGCATGAAGTCTTTCACTGATCAATTTAAAATCCTTCTGTAAAGCGCTACAGTTTATTTTAAAATCACTTAATTCCAAAGTTTTCTTCTCCTGTTTGACCATTTTTTCTTAGAAGTCTTCAGTGTGGAGGTTCTGAATACTGACAACCTCACCGCTTTTGTTGCCTAGACTTCCACTCATAGTTCAAGTCCTACTTGCTCAGGGAAACTGGATGTGAACTAAAATATTGTTTAATCACATTTATTTTGATTTAGATTGTTTTGAATTGACAAACCATTCTTTGCACTGTATAGTTCACAAGATAGAAACACAAAAGATGATATTCATAGTCAATATACACTACTGTACAAAGGTCAAAGACCACCCCATCATTGATTTAATTTCATGTAAAAACAGCCATTATGCACACACAATGTACACCGATCCTGTCTATCATCTTGTCCACCTCCTTGTTTCTGCGCTCATTGTCCAGTTTATCAGCTCCACTTACTGTATAGCTGCTGTTTGTAGTTCTACAGTTACAGACTGTAGTCCATCTGTTTCTCTGATACTCTGTTACCCTGTTCTTCAGTGGTCAGGACCCCCATGGAACCTCACAGACCAGGTACTATTTGGGTGGTGGATCATTCTCAGTGTTGCAGTAACGCTTATGCCATGGTGGTGTGTTAGTGTGTGTTGTGCTGGTACGTGTGGATCAGGCACAGCAGAGCTGCTGGAGTTTTTAGAAGCAAACATAGAAACAAGGAGGTCATTATGTTATGCTGATCTGTGTATTTTCTGAGAAAACCTACAGAGAAATTAAAAGAAATCTGCACATTTTCAGTCTGAGAAGATGGTTGGGTTTTCTGCTTCTCAGCTCTGATGCTTAAAGCAACCACTTTTATGGTTTCCTGTTCTGTGGAAATGCAGTGAACTGTTGCGTCAATAAAGTGTTCAAATAGAGTTTGTGCAAGTGGACACAACTGGTTTAGACAGGATGTGTCGTTATGTGGTGGGGGGCCTCCTTTCAGTGTTTTCTGAAGGCTTCCTCAACCTGCTGAAAGAAATCATGTAGACAATGTAGCATCTTCTGCTATTTAGCCAATAGTCATATAAAATCATTAGTCTTTGTGCAGTGGTGGCTCTATTCCTTGCCCCAGTGCAGACCATGTGGTTGTGTTTGTTAGTGTTGTCTATAATATTTGTCAGCAGGTCACTGAGTATGTATGAATTTAACTGGGTGGAATTATTACGGATTAGAGAAGAAGCATCTCAACCAAAGAAGAATGGTTTCCTTTCTAGACGGCGGGCCCCCTTTTTCCTTTACTGCAACTTAACAACAGTGTGACGGCGGGTGATGTATTAAAGCGGTATACAAATGGAGACAGTACAGTAATAAATAATAAAATGCACAAAAAATGAATCTATGCTATCTGGCTCCAGTATTTTCCCAGTGTTACTGAGTGTCCATATGAGGTGTTAGATATGCCATCTATACAGTAACATTTGAGATTTGATTGCCATTCTTGAATGACTGACATTTTGATACTATTAAGAGAAATTTGACAACATACGTTTTCATAGAACTTTTATCATTTTTAGAAATTCCAAATATGCTTTGAATTTTTTTTTATTTAGTAACAATATCAGTAGTTTGGTTTCTTGTTTAATGATGATTGTAATGGTAATCACTATAAAACTGCGCCATATCTTGGTGAGGAGAAGTTTGATGCCGACCAATTATCGTTCATGGTTGCATACGTTCTTCGGTCTTTGAGGAGGATGGTCAATGAAGTGTCAATCAGAAGTGCTCTGTATGATGCTGGTGGGTTTGTGTTTTGTGACTGTGGACCTGTTTCTGGGGTCATGAAGAGAACAGTATGGGCTATCTAGAACTTGGGGTAAAGGATGTATCAGCGTATCAAGAACATTGCATAAATGTAGGTAGCTAGCTACCCTGCTAATGTAAACAGACGCTGTAAATGCTGCTCCTCACCAACATTTATATCTTTGGAGTCTGAGGTGTTTCTCCTTTGAGGAAGCATTAAAAAGAAAGGGGTACTGTTGCCATAGCTCAACTAACGGTTCCTCTGTTTCATTGTTTCAAGGAAGTGGACAATAGATTCTTCAAAGGTATTACAAAACAAGCAAACAATGTTTATTTATTTATTTTTATTATTATTAATTTTTAGTATGATTTGAGCTGGTGGGATGGCATCAGTTTAATGAGCAACAATGTATATTAGTGAAAAGATCCAGAAAAATACTGCGTCTGGTTTAGAAACAGACCTATGAGTAATGTTTTAAACACATTAATTAGTGGCTGTTGTTTTTTTTTTTTTAAAAAGGACACACAGTTTGTGGACAAAATTATTGGGACACACCTCTTAATCATTAAATTTCATCAGTCCCAGTGTCACAGGTGTACAAAATCAAGCACCTAGCCATGCAATGTGCCTTTACACACATTTGTGAATGGGTCATTCTAAAGAGCTCATTGAATCCAAGCCTCTCACTGTAATACGATGCTACTATTGCTACAAATCAGTTTGCAATTTTTTTTCCCACCAAGACATTTCACAACCAAGAGTGGTATTACTGAAAAGTGGAAGTATTTAGAAACAATAAAAACTCAGCCACGAAATATCAGAACATGTAAAGTTACAGAGCTGGTCGCCAAGTGTTAAACAGCATAGTGCATAAAAGTCGCCAACACTTTGCTTATGAATAACTGCAGAGCTCCAAACCTTGTCTGGCATTAACGGCACAAAAATTGTGTGCCGGGAGCTCCAAGCATTGGGTAAAGTGGTGTAAACTGCTGCCACTGAACTCTGGAGCAGTGGAAATGTATTCTATGGAGTGACAAATTAGGTTTCTCTATCTGGCAGTCTGATGGATGAGTCTGGGTTTGGCAAATGGCAGGAGAACATTACCTGCCTGACTACACTGTGCCAGCTGTAAAGTTTGGTGGAGGAGGGATCATGATATGGGGTTGTTTTTCAGGGGTCGGCCTACATCCCTTAGTTCAAATTTACATTTACATTTACAGCATTTAGCAGACGCTCTTATCCAGAGCGACTTACAAGAAGTGCTTTGTCAATCTAGAGAAAATATCTTTGCTAGTTACCAATAGCTTAGAGAAAAGACAGTCCTGAGCTCAGATACTGCTAGAAACAAAATGTCACTGCAGACACCAAGAGAAAAAGTTCAGAGTTGAATGCAGAACTCTGAGCCATTCAATGCAATACAATACAATAAACTACAATACAATAAATTACAATACAGAGTGCAGTACAATAAAATAAGTGCAGCTTATAGTTCAATGCTCATTTAAGTGCTGTGTAAAGAGATGAGTCTTCAGTCTACATTTGAAGACAGCAAGAGACTCTGCTGTTCGGACAGCCAGTGGGAGTTCATTCCACCACCTGGGCGCCAGTACAGAGAACATTCTCGAAGCTTGTCTTCCGTGCACCTTGAAGGATGGCGGGTCAAGCCGAGCTGTACTCGAAGCTCGAAGGGCTCGTGGTTCAGTTTGAGATTTCACCATTGCCATCAGATCTGGAGGGGCTGGTCCATTTTTGGCTTTGTAGGCAAACATTAGGGTTTTAAATCTGATGCGCGCAGCTACAGGAAGCCAGTGAAGGGAGCGCAGCAATGGGGTGACGTGGCTGAACTGGGCAGATTGAAGATGAGCCATGCTGCCGCATTCTGGATGAATGAAGGGAAATGAAGGGAAATCTTAACACTTCAGCAAACCAAGACAATTCCCAGATAGCAAAATTATTCTGCACATCCCCCATTATTCTGGCCCAGAACGTGTGTAAAAAATCCTCATCAGCAAGATTGTGTCTGATATACTCATTTCAACATTACACACACCACCATGTTGGTGTCACTGCTGAGAACAGTTGTTCCTGGGTTTTCCGTTCTTCCACACTGATTCACATGAGACTGAAAACCAAAGAGTAGCGCTCTTTTTTTTCTAAATTCACAAATTAGATTTTTTATGAAGTTTATGTATAATCTAAAAAAAAAACCCACACGCAATACATTTCTTGTTTAAATGGCCCATGTACTGACCTCAGAAATAACTCCAGTGGCAATGCTGCATTTCTTAAAAAATAAATGTAAATAGTTCAGTTCCTAGGTAATTAGGTTTGCCTTCTTTGTACATTCACTGACCATTTCATCACATAAACCCAGCATAGGCATACGCTATTACAAGATATAGCCGTACAATATAGCAGTCACCCCCAGCCCCGTCCATCAGTGGAAAAGACCACCATACATACACAAAACCTTACACCCCCAAAATGGTAACTTTACAGGTAAGGACAAAAAAACATTTTTCAATTTAAGTGGAAATTAATGGAAGAAGACATTTTTCCCCAATAAGTTTGGAACATTTCTACTGCTCCATTGACTGTGAAAGTCTGAATCAATGTAAAGGCAACAAGTTCTACATAATAATTTTAAAAAATTTAAAAAAAAAACATTTAATAAAAATGGAGATACAAGCCATGTCCTGCCAGTAATGATATGTTTGGTGGACCTAATAAAATAGAAAAAAAAACATTGTAAATACAAACTAAATACAAACCCTTTAACCCTGTGCTTGGCACGCAGACTGATGGTCACTTTACCAACAGAGACAACAGTCTCAAACAGCTTACAAAAAGGCAAGATAAAGAGAAAGATTCAAGATGAACATCGATGATTTGAAGATGAATGGACTCATTTGCATATGTAATCACTAGAGCTGGTTTCCTGATATGTTTACTCTGCAACGAGAAACTGTCAAACACTAAAAAGTCATGAAGCTGAAGTTCCAATTTTCTCCTTCCATCTTAAATAGTACTGGAGTTACATTCTGGCACTTCAGGCACCATTTCAGCTGGAATGGAAAAAAATTCAAACAAGAAGCTGATGTCATCAAATACTGGGAGACATTTTAGAGGATACTATTCTACTTTTGCTGAAAAGTATCTGCCAGAGATGTGAGAAAAACATCTATATCTGAAAAAAGCTTAAAGCAGAGCATCGTAAGTCTACATTTTTGTCCATATTATTTTACCCTGTTCTGGGACATCAACGATAAAATGTTACTTCAATAAAATGGACAGGTTATCTTAAATACAACCCCAATTCCAATGAAGTTGGGACGTTGTGTAAAACATAAATAAAACAGAATACGATGATTTTCAAATGGATAAACTTTATTGTTTTTTGCAAATATTCACTCATTTTGAATTTGATGCCTGCAACACGTTCCAAAGAAGTTGGGACAGGGGCAACAAAAGACTGGGAAAGTTGAGGAATTCTCAAAAAACACCTGTTTGGAACATTCCATAGGTGAACAGGTTAATTGGAGACAGGTGAGTGTCATGATTGGGTATAAAGGGAGCATCCCTGAAAGGCTCAGTCGTTCACAAGCAAGGACGGGGCGAGGTTTGCCACTTTGTGAACAACTGTGTGAGCAAATAGTCCAACAGTTTAAGAACAACGTTTCTCAACATGCAACTGCAAGGAATTTAGGAATTTCATAATCTACAGTCCATAATATCATCAAAAGATTCAGAGAATCTGGAGAAATCTCTGCAAGTAAGCAGCAAGGCAGAAAACCAACATTGTTAGTTGTCACTATGCCGGTGACCTTCGATCCCTCAGGCGGCACTACATTAAAAACCGACATTATTCAGTAACGGATATTACCACATGGGCTCAGGACACTTCAGAAAACCACTGTCAGTGAACTCAGTTCGTCGCTCCATCTACAAGTGCAAGTTAAAACTCTGCCATGCAAAGCGAAGCCAGATATCAACAACACCCAGAAACGCCGCCGGCTTCTCTGGGCCGAGCTCATCTGAGATGGACTGACGCAGAGTGGAAAAGTGTCCTGTGGTCTGACGAGTCCACATTTCACACTGTTTTTTGAAATCGTGGACGTCGTGTCCTCCGGGCCAAAGAGGAAAAGGACTGTCTGGATTGTTATCAGCACAAAGTTAAAAAGCCAGCATCTCTGATGGTGTGGGGGAGTGTTAGTGCCCATGGCATGGGTAACTTGCACATCTGTGAAGGCACCATTAATGCTGAAAGGTACATACAGGTTTTGGAGCAACATCTGCTGCCATCCAAGCAACGTCTTTTTCAGGGACGTCCTGCTTATTTCAGCAAGACAATGCCAAGCCACATTCTGCACGTGTTACAACAGCGTGGCTTCGTAGTAAAAGAGTGTGGGTACTAGACTGGCCTGTCTGCAGTCCAGACCTGTCTCCTATTGAAAATGTGTGACGCATTATGAAGCACAAAATACAACAATGGAGACCCCGGACTGCTGAGCAACTGAAGCTTTACATCAAGCAAGAATGGGAAAGAATTCCACCTACAAAGCTTCAACAATTAGTGTCCTCAGTTCCAAACGCTTATTGAGTGTTGTTAAAGGAAAGGTGATGTAACACAGTGGTAAACACGCCCCTGTCCCAACTTCTTTGGAACGTGTTGCAGGCATCAAATTCAACATGAGTGAATATTTTCAAAAAACAACAAAGTTTATCCGTTTGAACATTAAATATCTTGTCTTTGTAGTGTATTTAATTGAATAAAGGTTGAAAAGGATTTGCAAATCATCGTATTCTGTTTTTATTTATGTTTTGCACAACGTCCCAACTTCATTGGAATTGGGGTTGTACACAACAGCTAAGATTTGGGTGCACAAAGCTTGTCGGTATTTCCCAAAGCGTCAGGAGAGTGATACAGTTCTGATGTAAAAAGCCATACTGCTGTCACAAATATAAACATGGTTAGATGCTTCTCAACCAATCAGACTGTAAGGTTGGGATCAACTGTTGTATAAGACATAATAAAGATCAAGCATCAAAATGGCTATAAAACTTACCACTTTCTTTTGAAGAGTAGCACTTCTATATTGTTATCAAAGTCTTGGCCAGTGCTGGACAGCTGCTTTTTTATTGTGATCCTGTGGAAATTCATATTAAATTCATATTTCCAAGCATTTTGCATCATAGAACAGCAAAATTTAAGACTTTACGCTAAAGTTAGCTAGTCAGATCCAGTAAGACTGGAACAGTTGTGAGAGAAAACAAAAAACACCTCAGCTTAATAGCTGATGTGCTAACATGCTAACCATGAACCTACCCGCTAGCTGACATGCTAACAGTGAACCAACCTGCTACCTAACATGCTAACACTATAACCGCGAACCAACCTGCTAGCTGATGTGCTAACATGCCAACCATGTACTAACCTGCTAGCTGATGTGCTAACATGCTAACTGCAACTTTATTAGGTACACCTTGCTAGTAAAAGGCTGGACCCCCTTTTTGCCTTCAGAACTGCCTTAATTCTTCGTGGCAGACAACAAGGTGTTGGAAACGCTCCTCAGAGATGTTGGTTGGTTATTTGAGTTCCTGTTGCCTTTCTATCATCTGGAACCAGTCTGCCCATTCACCTCTGACCTCTCACATCAACAAGGCATTTTCGTCCACACAACTGACCGCTCACTGGATATTTCCTCTTTTTCGGGCCGTTCTCTGTAAACCCTAGAGATGGTTGTGTGTGAAAATCCCAGTAGATCAGCAGTTTCTGAAATACTCAGACCAGCCCGTCTGGCACCAACAACCACGCCACGTTCAAAGTCCCTTAAATCCCCTTTCTTCCCCGTTCTGATGCTCGGTCTGCACTTCAGCTAGTTGTCTTGACCACCTCTACATGCCTAAATGCGTTGAGTTGCAGCCATGTGATTGGCTAAACAACTAAACATAATAAAGTGGCCGGTGAGTGTATATGTACATAGTAACTGATTTGGATTTCATCCTCTCCGAGTATGTCAAATTATTGTTCTTTTAAGAGAATTTAAATCAAACAAAGTAAGTTTAATTCCTATTGCAGTTAGAGGATATAGGCCTGGCACAGGTCAACAGTTTTTAACAAGACAATATTAGTCAGGCCTGTTGTTGCTGTTGCAGTTCTTCTTTTTTTCTTCTTCTCTTTGTTACTATACTGATATGTTAGCCTGTAAGAAAGGAGTCATTTAATGCCTTATTTGAGCTGGATTTGTTTTACCAGAGGTGGTAATGTAATGTTTTCAGTAATGTAATTACGTGCAGGGGACTGTTTCACAAAGCCAACTGTCTCAGTTTAGGGAGATAACTTCAGCCTGTCCAATAAGAAGAGTCCCAGTGCACAAAGCAAGGCCCATAAAGGCAGGACTGGGTGAGTTTGGTGTGGAAGATCTTTGCTGACCTGCTGAGTGGAAGTTGTTGTAGCTGCAAAAGGGAACCAACTCCAAATGAATATCTATGGGTTTAGAATGGGATGACATAAAGGAGCTCATGTAGGTGTAATGCGTATGTGTCCCAATACTTTTGTCCATATTAGTGTATCACGCTTCACTGTCTGGCAGTCTGATTGTCAACCCAAAATGCTGCAGCGATGATTTCTGCAACAGCCAGAAAGTGGCAGGTACAACCAAAAGCTTTGGATACTGAATGAAGAATGTGACTATAAAGTTCCCTCAACTGCAGTACTGTAGAAAATACTGTTAAACATCTTTATCACTTGTTTACCTGTCAAGCTTTGCAAACACAACCTCTGAATGTGTTACAAAAAACCTGTATCAACACAAAAATTGCACAGGAACTGTGAGCTGTGAGGGACTGAAGAGTGTTGGACTATGTCCTTCTCAGTGTCCAATGCTGTAGATAGGGAGACCCAGGTAAGGGCTCGGTGTTACCAGTCCTTAAAGAAAAGCGAGGAACCACAGAGACTAGAGGTCAAAGAAGTTGAGAAGTTGAACCAGTTCATTGTTACAACATTGCAGTTCACAAACCCGTTTTAATTTACGCAATTAGATTTACTGTTTTATAAGCTAATTCCCTGCTAGGTTTATAATGTATCACATATAACCAGATATCTTTCCAGTAACCACCTGGGTCACAGAACTTCTTTGATGCCTTTCTCACGGGTATCGTACACGAGCCATGATTTTGGTCCATAAAAAAAAACCCACTCAGACATGAGAGAACATGAAAACTCAACATATGTAGTACAAAACTAAACGAAAATAAATAAAATATAGAAATTAAGTAAGTAAGTCAAATTTATTATTACAGCACTTTTCACAGACACATGCCACAAAGTGCTTCATAAAATATAACACAATATAAAATATATAACATGACACAGTACAAAAGATTTAAAACAGAACCAGGACTGGCAATGCCTTAGCTGCCTTGACCATTATCCAAACGCCTGCTTAAAAAGGTAGGTCTTTAGTTGCTTTTTGAAAGACTACAGAATCAATTGATCTTAAAAAAAGGGGCAGCGTATTCCACAATTTAGGAGGGACGACCTCAGATGCTCCATCTCCACAAGTCTTTAATCGAGAACGTGGAACAGACAGTAAATTTAAATTACTCAACCTGAGAGAACGTGCTGACACATGGATGAAGCAGATCAACCACATACATAGGAGCCTGACCATGCAATTCTCTGTAAGTAAGGGTAAGGATTTTAAACTGAATTCTATACTCAATGGGAAGCCTGTGTAACAAAACGAATGCGAGACCGTCTATTTGACTTGGTCAGTAACCTTGCTGCAGCATTCTGGATTACCTGCAATCGGTCACAAGCAGACTTACTAAGTGAAGAAAAAAGAGCATTACAGTAATCAATACGAGATGAGATAAATGCATGTATAAGTATCTCTAGCTCTGCCCTTGAACCTACAGACCTCAATTTACTAATATTCCTCAAGTGGAAAAAACAACGACTGATCAAAAATGACACCCAGATTACGCAGGCTGGAGTGGACAACAGGGGAAAGAAGCCCAAGATTTTGTTTAATCATTGGGGTAACCTTTTCAGGAAGAATAATCAAGACTTCAGTCTTTTCCACATTCAGCTTTCGAAAGTTATTTGATGTCCATTCTCTGATAGCTTTAAGACAGTCCATGAGCCTACATAGACTATGCACCTCAGGTTTAAATGAGAAATAAAGCTGAATCTCATCAGCAAATAAATGATGAGCAATATTAAAACTACTAATAATCTGCCCCAAAGGCAACACATACAAAGAAAACAACAATGGCCCCAAGACCGAACCCTGCAGAACCCCACAGGATAATGGAGTTGACTCAAACACAAAATCTGCAATAGTGACAGTGAAGCTTCTCTCAGTGAGATACGATTTAAACCAAACTAGTGCTGTGCCAGATATGCCCACCCAGTTGCCTAACCTATTTATCAGAATTTGAGACCCTCAGAAGCGTGGTCTCCGTAGAGTGCCGCTTACAAAACCCAGACTGGAAATGGTCATACATATTGTATTTCTCTAAAGCAGCAGTGAGTTGATTGGCCACCACATTCTCTAAAATTTTAGCCATAGAAGGAAGTTTGGATATAGGCCTGTA
Source organism: Pygocentrus nattereri (assembly GCF_015220715.1). Taxonomy (NCBI): domain Eukaryota; kingdom Metazoa; phylum Chordata; class Actinopteri; order Characiformes; family Serrasalmidae; genus Pygocentrus; species Pygocentrus nattereri. The sequence goes on along the minus strand of NC_051219.1, from coordinate 9,847,443 downwards.
ATTCTTTAGCACAGCTGGGTCTAAATTTGCTTTCTTTATTAACGGCTGAACAGTAGCATGTTTGAAATAAGATGGAACACAGCCATTAGTCAATGCAGAATTAATAATAGCTAGAACTGCAGGGCCAATACATGGTAAAACTTTAAAAAATAAAGATGAAGGTGTCATATCCAGAGCACTAGTGGATGGCTTTAATTTTTTAATCATATCCAGCATATCTACTAAGCTGATAGGCTGGAAGGAATCCAAACCAGCAAAAGAAGGTGGGAGACTGTTAAATGCACACGTCTCAGGCTTAATACTGGACCTAATGGCCATGACCTTATCCACAAAAAATGAAAGAAACTTATGACAGTCGTTGACAGAAAAGCATGGCAATGTTGCAGGTGGTGGAGAAACAATATTACTAATAGTACTAAATAAAATCTTAGGATTTCTTTTAGAAGATAAAATTAAGTTGGTAAAGTAAGCAGTCCTAGCATCCTTTACTAAAGCATTAAAAGAAAAACAAAGATCTTAAAGATACATGCAATGAACTTCTAACCCAGTAGCTTTCCATAATCTCTCAGACCTACAACACTTCTGTCCTAGAGAATGAACCTCATCGGTCATCCACAGAGCATTATTGTTCATAGCCCTAGACCTGACCTTTAACGGTGCCACTTTATCCAGTAACATAGAACAATTCTCATTAAAAGACTGTGTTAAGAACTCAACATCATTACAATTTAAATTAAAATTACAACAGAATTGTGCTGAGAACTGGTCGACCGATTTCTGAGTGACACGAGTAAGTGACGTTCTTGTAGGACAGAGAGGGTCAGTATTACCAAAAAGATTAAACAAAATACATTCATGATCACTTATTAAAATGGGAGTAGACTTTATTTATTTATTTATTTATATATTCTGTATATGTGCGTCCTCTTTGGCTTGTTCTTCCTCTTCTATCCCTGACATATCGTGCACCACCACCCCCTCCTCCTCGTTAGTAGAGTCTCCGAGATGGGCCCTCAATCTGCTTTACACAGCCTCCCTTGCTCGTCATTAGATGGAAATGAATGAAAACTCAAAAGCAGAAATGATTTTACACAGAACTTCCCAAAACAGAAATGTCCACCCCAGAAACAAGACCTTGCATCGTGCACTGGTGTGCAGTCATGTTGGAACAGGAAGCGGCCGTCCTCGAACTGTTGGGAGTATGAAATTGTCCAAAATCTCTTGGTGTTGAAGCATTAAGAGTTCCTTTCACTGGAACTAAAGGGCTGAGCCCAACCCCTGAAAAACAACACCACACCATAATCCCCCCTCCACCAAATTTTACACTCGGCACAATGCAGTCAGACAAGTACCATCTCCTGGCAAGTGACAAACCCAGACTCATCCATCGGATTGCCAGATGAAGAAGCGTGATTGGTCACTCCAGAGAACACATCTCCACTGCTCTAGAGTCCAGTGGCGGCGCTTCACATCACTTCCAAGCTTTGCATTATGCCTGGTGATGTAAGGCTTGGCTGCAGCTGCTCGGCCATGGAAACCCATTCCATGAAGCTCTCTATGCTGTTCTTGAGCTGATCTGAAGGCCACATGAAGTTTGGAGGTCTGTAGTGATTGACTCTGCAGAAAGTTGCCTACCTCTGCGCACTTTGCCCCTCAGCATCCGCTGACCGCTCTGTCATTTTACATGGCCGACCACTTGGTGGCTGAGTTGCTGTCATTCCCAATTGCTTCCACTATCCCACTGACAGTTGACTGTGGAATATTTAGTAGTGAGGAAATTTCACGACTGGACTTGTTGTACAGGTGCCGTCCGATCACGAGTTTTTGTTGCAAGCTATTTTAAAATTTGAATGCTTGTTTCTGAATTTGAGAGATATGATATTGTTCATTTATCAGACTGAGAATCTAAAGCAAGAGAATTCAACCATAGTCTCTGGGAGAAAGGGCCAGTGTGTGAAGAGGACCTATATACACTCACTTTTACCTTTAAGCCCTTAAAATCTCGAGCTCATTATACACCAAGGCTTATTACTCAGTAACTACAAGGACCTCAATGCAAATGAGCAGAGCTGTTCTTAAATTATAAAAGTGTGTAATAAACCTTGGCCTGTTCTGAGGTTAACTATTTCCTCTGCCACCCTTTGGTACTTCCTCTTTAGCATCGCTCATCTAAATTTGCTTTGTGGCTGCGGTAAAGAACAGGAACAACAACACATTAATAAAGAAACACACACGCACACACACACACACACACACACACACACACACACACACACACACACACATTTTCTAAGCCGCTTCTCCCTCAGGGTGGGAGAATGAGACATAAGGGCCAAGCATGTGGTCAGTGAGTGAGAGCATGAAAGGCCAGGTCTACTTTCAATAATGCACCAGTTTAACAATGCCTGTGTGGACGTTTGCACCATTTTCAGGTTTTCATCAATTGAAAACAGAAAAAACGTGGTTTGCTTTATCTCTGGTGTCCAGCAGAATGACCTCAGCCTGAAAGAAGAAGAACAATCCAAATGGCAGTGTAGAGACACTGGTGAAAAAAGAAAGGAGAGAAACTGAGTCAGTACATTAGAGGGGTTATAAGGATAAGTAAGTGGGTAAGTGAAAGCGACAGTGGAAAGAGAAGTGTATAGAGCACACAGGGCAAATAGAAACGTTAGTTGTAGAGAGGGCTCCCCCTGCTGTAGCCCTCTGACTTATTTAGTCCCACTGTTCCATATCAGGCCTCATTTGCTCAAATTCCAATTAGCCTATTGCTTGTTAAGCCATTTAGCTGAATAAGGCTACATTCAGTTCAATGGTTTAATAAGTGACTCTTCATTTATCACAGTATACCAAAATATAAGTACTGTACATCAATGTCTAGAGTAGTATTCGAATTCCTAACTGTCCCCTGAAAGCTGCAGAGCTGAGATGCTACAGAAAGCAGTAGGAATATCAAAGTTACGTTTTGTTGTATTTATGCATCTAAACTGGAAAAATGATGGTTTTGGTGTAGGAGAGAAACAGCACAGCTGTTGGGGTTTCAGTAAGATATAATAACATTCAATGTGGTCATCAATAATGACAATAAACACTTACATTGAAATTATTGACCAGAACTTAAATTCAGGAAAGGGGCCAAAAACAAAAAGCAAAACCAAAAGGAGTTTTTTTAATATATAATTTTTCATCTTCTTTCTGCTTTTAAACATACATAATAATGCTGATGATTCTTCCAAAGGCACCAATCACCATGTAGGGACTACCAGAGAACTAGTGCCCTAATTTAATTCCATGCAACCTGCCAAATAATATTAAATATTACAGTTAAAAAATATGTAGAATCATGAAAATATAATACCTCATAGTCATAAGTCTGAAATCCAGAGGGCCTCGGCTGAACTGATGGAAAACATCAAATTATTCCAATCGATAGGACGTGCCTTAGAATTCTTGCCTTGCAGTCTGCAGTTTCTCCAGCAATGGGCACTATTAGTAAGCAAGGTGCTATCGAGAAGAAACAGCCATGAACCTCAGCAGGATCTAACAAATACACGTGTTTGCAGTAACAGCAACAACCAGAGATAAAAAAGAAGTTTATATATATAAAAAACGAAGACATTGAGTTACAGAGTATTGTTTATGTCATTCCCATTAAACTTCAGTTTCCACCTTTGGCACAGGTCAGTTCATGAAAGTTCTGTAAAAGGTCTGCTGTAAATATTTTTGTAAACAGATCTTTACAGTATATAATTTATCATGTAAACGTGGAATTTAGAATAAGAAATGCAGTGATACATTTTTTTATCTTTTCAGTACTGAATCCTATGCTGTATAGGCTGTTACTGTATATAAAAGTTGCATAGTAAGCTAATAAAACACAGTTAAAAATATCACAGTGTTTTTATGGTACTGTTTAAGGCAAATTCAATGTGTGGTCCAAGGCATTACTTTCATCCAGGAGAGTTAATTCTATGGACTGTTCTAGCCTGAAAGCATAAGTGCTCTTTATTTACATGTCACTGTTTTCAGAACCCCCCCGCAACCCTGACGGAGAAGCAGCTTAGAAAATGGATGGATGGATGGATGGATGGATGGATGGATGGATGGATGGATGGATGGATGGATGGATGGATTTTTTCAGAACCATTTTTGTCGATTTTCAATTCTTGATATGATTTGAAAAGGATGTTGGCCTTTATATTGTGTGCAATTTTTATGAAGGATGGACCAAAATAAACAGCCAAAAATTACTTGGAAAAAAGTCTGTTTTTTTTCTTCTCCTGTAAAGTTACCATTTTGGAGATATGAGCGATATACACGTCTACTAGGGTACATAATGCTTTGTTATACAGTTTGTTTTCTGTGGTTCTGGTTTTAGATAAATGTGTTCAGGTTTACTTCAAAGCACCTTTTCATTGCAGTACCATCATGCAGCATTACAGCCCCCTTAGATAGAAACAACTGGACTCTATCTCCTCCAGCATCTACTAAATATTGAAAGCAGTGCAGAAACTGCACTTATACACTTATACATTCTCTATGGGTTTATTTTTGCATGGTATTGTATGGCAATCAGTGGAAACTCAGACTTAAGTGTAAGAGTTATATTACACTTAGGTGTATATACACACATACATTTATTTATATATATTATAAAACGTCCCGTCTGATCACCTGTTCAAACAAAAAGCTCTGAAACATCAGTAATAGTAATATAGTATATAAAAAAATGAAAAAATGCATAAAATATACAGTTAGAAAACTAGCTTTTTTTTAGTTTGGAAAGAACTTTCATGACCTTTATTCGTAACAGTGTAAAGCCTGAGGCAAAACTAGAGGCAGTTTCCCATCACTCACGTAATTTCATCAAGTACTTCTATAGTAACTTAAAAAGAAGAGTCACTATTTTTTCCATTCAGCATTGATGCTTTCAAACAGTCAAAAGTCAAACATAAACGTTATGTCAATTACAAAAAAAGGTCATGCAACATTAAAGTAAAGGTCACTTCTGTCATTAGAAGCTAGCAGCTATTTTGTTAAACTGTATATTTTATATATTTTTTTATATCATGTTACTGCTACTAATATTTCAGGCAATTTTCTTTGTGAAGTGAAAGAAGCTGTAGAACTCCTCAGACTGAGCAGGTGCCCAACAGCATTGAGAAAGTCTCATTATGTTAGCTCGTATGTCAGGGTCATACGCTGTTGTATGCAATACTGTATACAATAGCTCTGTTGTGAATGTCTCTGAATGTGGTCAGGTTCACTTCTCTCAACAGCAGAGGGGGCGGTAGAGTCTGAAGTATCTCACACAGTTTAATGCTGATCAACTGAAACTTTAATTAGAGATTAGAGAAATTAGAAATAAAAGTCTTTACACGGTTTATTGGGTTTATCACACTTACAGCAGTAGGATGTTTTATGCAACACATTAAACCGATCACTTAAAGGCCCAGATAAGAAGCACCTGAAGATAAAGTTACAGCAAACATGTTAATCAATATACGGGACAGCAGTGGATATGATGACCATTTCATCGTTCTAATAAAAGCTTGTGTTGTAGTTTCAGTATTTCTGGAAAAGGCCACGAAATGGTTCAGGGGAAGAGGATGGAGGTCAGTAGAGACCCCAGCATGATGAGGAGACCCAGATTAATGCTGATAGCAGTGTTACACAGGTTCCCCTCACAGCACTTAATATCCGCAGTGACGTTAAAGTGGTGTGAGATGGACACGAGCCCGTCACAGATGCTCTTGCTGGCACATCCTTTCAGAGACACCTTAACAAACGGATTAACTGAGAGAGAGAGAGAGACGGGGGGCAGAGAGAGAGAGAGAGAGAGAGAGAGAGAGAGAGAGAGAGAGAGAGACGGGGGGCAGAGAGGCAGAGAGAGAGAGGGAGAAAAGAGAAAGAGATAGAGAGAGAGACAGAGAGAGAGAGAGAGAGAGAGAGAGAGAGAGAGAGAGAGAGACGGGGGCAGAGAGGCAGAGAGAGAGAGGGAGAAAAGAGACAGAGAGAGAGAGAGAGAGAGAGAGAGAGAGAGAGAGAGAGAGAGAGAGAGAGAGAGACGGGGGCAGAGAGGCAGAGAGAGAGAGGGAGAAAAGAGACAGAGAGAGAGAGAGAGAAGGAGAAAAGAGACAGAGAGAGAGAGGGAGACAGAGAGTGAGAGAGGCGTGTTTAAAACTGTTTAAAATAGAGAGTCCTCAGATGTCACATGTCTGAATCTCCTGTTAACTGAGCTTATATATCATGATGCTAGAATTGATACTAGTATTAATCTGTAGCTTTTTACAGGTACTTTTTATTGGAAGGTGTCTTTCCCAAACTCTAACCCCTAAAATGTCATTTATCAAACTTACGTTCATATTTGTTTTGTACTTTTTTCAATATTGTTTGTTACTGTCATTACCAGAACATGCATTTTCTGTCATTACGTAATGTTTTAGTGTTTTAATCTAAACTATTATGATTGTGTAGCTGTGTAGCTGTTGAAGCTGCTTCATATTCGCCCCAGTGAAGTAGCAAATAGCGATGATGGCTCTCAACTAACTTCCCTCAGACTCACCACAGTAGCTTCATGCTGAGTGTGAGGTCAGAAGGGGCTTTAGGGGAGGGTCTGATGGGGACTTGGGTAGCTGTAATGTAATTTTTAAACTGAGAGCAGTGGTTATGGACAAAAAGCACATTCTATTAATAAATGTGGGCTGGACAAGTTATTTACATGTTCATAGAAAGTGCTACCATTTATTCCCTCAGTGTGACTGAAGAAGAGAAGAAAGGCATAATTCAGTCATGCCACCTCCTCCAAACAGGCGGATAAAGCAGTTCACGGTTATAGTGAAAAGGGGTATTTTCCTCACCTGATCCATTAATGCAGCGATCCTCGTCTCCCTCGCACTTCACAATATTTGAGCAGTCGTTATTGCCACAGCACTTCTTCCCGTTGGGAAACTGTTTCGGTAAAGCTTAAAGCAAATAAACAAATACGTTAAACAAGCCAGCGGTGCTTAGTTTACAAAAAGGTTGTGATCTAAAGTTGGTTCTAAAGTCATTAGAAACTGCCGCAGACCTTTTGCAATGAATTACAAATTCAGGCAGTACAGGACAATGACCAATAAAATACACACAAAACATGAATCAGTGCAAACAAATTGAATAAAAATGTAAGATTTAATAAATACAGTCTTTCTGGCTTTAATGTCCTCAGTGTTCCTGAGTTTTCACCTGAATTGTTAGATATGCCATAAACACAGTACAGTTTGAGCTTTCATTGCCAGACCGGCTTGAATGAATATGAACTTTTCATAATATTAAGAGAAGCTTGACAAGGTAAGTTTTAGATATCCCAAAGCAAATGTGCTCAAAGTTTTTACTTCATAACAATGTCAATATTTCTGTTCATGAAGTTCTTTAAGTCAATCCCCAATTCACAACACTATCTACATCCCTAACATAAGTGGACAATAATCACAGTACTTTACAGGTATTACAAAACGAGCAAGTAATGTTTATTTATTTATTTAAGCATGATTTGACTTGGTTGGATAGCATCTATGCAAAACTCTAATAGAAACTTCCTGTATCGTGTTGGCAATGAGGAACAGTGTTTATTATTAAAGAGACTGTTCTAGTAAAATACTGCAACTGCTTTAGAAACAAAGGTTAAATGAATAAGGCTCCTAACATGCTTTTCATTTAGCAATGGCCTATGTTACCAGTGTAAAGGTGGTATAAATAACAGTTCTTTCCCTTTGGAGCCACATACAATAATATTATAAGATCAGTTTGAATAGCATCAAAAATAACAGTGTTTTTTTTTTAAGAGTCACTAGAAAGTTATACTCTGAGAGGAATTCCTCATAGATACAACCCCCTTTCCAAAAAAGTTGAGATGTTGTGCACAATATAAATAAAAACAAAATGCAATGATGTCCAAATAATTCACACTTTATATATAAGGGTCCAGCCTGCGGTGCCTAAGCTGCACCGCCGAGCTGCCAGCAGAGGGCGGTGGCGGCGAAGTGCCATAACTTCAAGGAACTCCGATTCCCAGAAGCCTTCGGGCTGATTAGGCCCAACCTGGCACACCTGTAGACTTCTCTACTTAAGGCTGTGGCAAACAGCAGCCCTTTGTCACACCTTTGTAGAGGGGTGATCGGTATGATACTTAGCTCAGCTGGTTGTTTAGAGAGATATGAAGTCTGCCTTCCCCTCACAAGTTTTAGTTTGCTCGTTATCTTCTATTTCAAGTTTCTAGTTCAGCCTTTGTTTGAGGTGCTTTCAGCGTCCTTTGTTTGTCTTTTTTCCCACCTTTTTACTTCCCGTTCCTTGAGGTATTTTACCAATTGTCGCCTGTGCGCCTCTCCACAGGTCCGTACACTGGTGGTTCAAGCCTGGCTTTGGGTCACCTCAACCCCAACGTGCCAAACTCAAACTCCATGGCCTCAATAAATCTAATGCCGTTTCTCACAGGTTTTCATCTTTGCACTTGGGTGCTCCGTCCTGTTACCTTGAGCAGAGTGACTGATGTGACGATCACTCTGGAAAAGGAATGTCTATATAACTTTCTCGCTGCTTCTCTCCGCAGCTGAAACGCTGTATGTATAAAAGAGCAGCGAGTTCGAGCAGCAGCGAGTTCGAGCAGTAGCGAGTGCTAGCAGGCGATAGAGAGAGGGCAGAGCCTTCAGTCCGACAACCACAGCTGCACAGCAAAGCACCAAAAATAACCGCTCTGTGGTTGAATTCCTGCTCTGTGTTTACTGTGAATAAACAGCGTTTGGTGAAGTTACTTCACAGTGAGCCTGAAGACCATGACTGCTGCATTATTTCAGCAGAGAACAATGTATTTGTGAATTGACTATGTCAGATGTTGGGTGTCCGTTGGCCTTGATGGGACAGCATGGGCGGGACCTGGATTTTCTTGCGGGAGTGGGCAGGATCGGGACTGAAAAAAGCTGTCCCACACAGACCTCTACATTGATATGGCCACCGCACAATAAAGTCACAGGACTGTAACAGAAGAATAGTGTGGTGGGTAACACCTCAGCCCTTCACACTGCAGACTCAGGACCCCCGTCTGGGTGCGAACTCTATGCTACACCAATAACAAAACTCCTAACGCTGCCTTCACCTTCCTTGATGAAATGATCAAACTGCAAGTTGCTCTGGATAAAAGCGCCAAATGCTGGGAATGTAAGGAAGCAAACCTGAGACGCCAAACACGTCCCAGCTGATTGGCTGTGTTTGAGTTTAGGGCAAAACTTTTTTTTTTTCTTTTTTGCCAATCCATTCCCTGCAAACAAATGAATGTCATACCATAAAAAAGGACACAAAATGAATATTAACGATCTTTTATTTGAAAAGCTACTGCTTGTACCTGGGACTACATGGTTATTGCAGAGGTCAGTCCGGCAGCATTTGGAGTTGACGGTCGCTTTCAGAAGCCCTGCATTTATTCTCCCTGTGACACAAAAGACTGCCGGCTGGCAAGACCGCAAACTCTGGGCCAGCTGTACGCCACCTGCAGAAGAATAAGACATGGTGGATATCAGAGTTGCGTCTTTTAGGGGTTATAATTTGTGTGAAGTCACTCTTACCCAGGCTTAAGGTGGCAGTGTTGCTGTTGCACTCATCTGAACATTCCCGACTTCTTTTACAAGTATGCGGTGACTCCTCGACACATTCATAGCACTGCAGTGTTAGTGCTAGAGGACAAGGAGAACCCAGTGTGAGAAATGAAGATCTGACCACACAGAGAAATCCAGATGGTGTGCATAAAATAAGATGCTTTACAAAAGGTAAGTCCTCACCAGCACAACCTTAAGAAGTTATTCTTGTGATTTTTCAAGTCATATGCATAATTCAGTGATTTAGTAGTTAGTAGCTTAATTTAAAGTCATTTAGATTTGTGTGTGTGGAAATGATTCACACCACTGATTTTGCTTGTTAAGTTTAGGCTACTTCACATTAGTGTCACACATCAGATTTTTTTGACCTAATGTGACGCTTTCCTTGCTGGTGGACACTAATCTGATCTATTTGAATCCGACTTGAGCGACTTTGGCCATGTTAAAACTGCTGGTCCATGTCAAAATCGATGGTCTGGACAGCAAGAAAACACATCTGACTTTTGCAAATGTGATCCAAACCACATTTAAAGGTGCGATTCCGATCAAATTATTACAGGCATGTCTCAGTCTGGATGCTTTGGCTGCTCAAACCGGATTTCAAGTGTCTTTTACATTTACGGCATTTGGCAGACGCTCTTATCCAGAGCGACTTACAATTTGATCATTTTACACAAGTAGGCGAAGGTGGTGTTAGGAGTCTTGCCCAAGGACTCTTATTGGTATAGTGTAGGGGGCTTACCCAGGTGGGGATTGAACCCCAGTCTACAGTGTAGAAGGCAGAGGTGTTAACCACTACACTAACCAACCAACCTTTTATGTCCCTCTCAACAGCAAAATCCAGAATGACGAAAGTGCAAATATCTAAGAAGAGTCAAGGATTCCTGTTATGCCAGAGAATTTTGCAAAGTTTGGAGGGCAAGATGATGCACCTCCATCTCTCCTGCATCCACGTTTGAAACCCACATCACCAGCGTTGCTACATAGTTGCTGACTACGGTTGTGGGTAATTCATGTGACTTTATTAAGTAGGACGTGCACTTGTGGGTCATTTCAGGATGCAGGTTCGTTCACATTAATGACCAATTTTAGTGAATTTCATGTGCGAATGTGAACCCTCATTTTAATCAAATCTGGGCAAAAAATCAGATTGGAGCAATAAGGCTTGTAATGTGAATGTAGCCTTGATGGTGGGCTATTGCTTAAGTTTGCTGGCTGTATTGACAAAACATTGTTTTAACAGGGTCAGTGTTGTAGAATCAAACCCAACAATATTGAGTTTGGCTGGCACCATTGAATGCAGATCAAGAGACACTGCTCTGCAATGCATGCATTAACTGTGGTGCTGCGACAAAGCAAGTCAAAGCAAAAGAAGGAGGGGCAGGGCATGTGCAGTCTCACAGAATTAGAACTCAAACTCAGTTGTCAGGCATTACAACATGCTTTTCATTGAGAAATAAAAAAACTAATGAATTTAGAAAAAAAGGAACATGTCTTAGAAAAAAGGGCGTTTATATTTCATTAAAGGCCAAAAAGTCTGAAGTCTCAGTGTTCACAGTAGACATGAGATAAAATGTCATTGTCCTTCAGTACTTGGTTAACAAGTAACATATTAGTCAATAACTAAGCTATGAGCCTAATGTATCTAACATAGAAGGGAAATCTGAGTCACCCAAAATCTTCTTACTTGAACTACTTGTAATACAATTTAGACCTAAAATGTATTTATGAAACATTCATTATTTTACCAGCAACATTCCATAAAAAAAGTTCACTGGTGGTTTAGGATAGTAAATAACATGGCTACATTTGTGTTGTAGTCATGGTGACCCCTGGTTCCTATCATCATCATCATCATCATCATCATCATCATCACCACCACCATTGAGTTTAGGTTTCTCTATAATTCATCATTTCTTATCAAATTACTTTGACTTCCCAACCACTGAATTATGCACACATTTTGACAGATCATTGCGCTTCAATCTAACAAGTTGCCCGAAATGAATGACAGTACTGAGTGTAATGTGAGGGTATAAATTTGGTTCTCTGTACCTTTAGTGAAGAACACACTGACGAGCACCAGAACCACTTTCATGTCTACCACTGGATGGACCTGAGACGTTGGTGTAAAAACAAGGAAGAACAGTCTCATAAGACTCTAAAACGGGGGGGTGGGCTTCCAGGAAGCTCTTCCTTCTTTGGGTCTCAACCATTATGAAACCCACCCAGACCCCCTGATGAAAACAAAATAAATTGAATAGCATAACAATATGTTAACAACAACGATAACTAGTTTCATCTGCATTTAGTCTTTCACTGATAACTTTACATAAAACAAAAAGCTTTTATGTTTTTTATGAGCTAGAACCACTTAAATTGACACCTGCAAGAAATCGTTTTATTTTATAGCACCAAAGATTCAGTCTCAGATGTTGGTTGCATTTCTGCTTCTCCTGATCCAACATTGTAAAAAAAAATAAAAACAGCCTAAAAAACTGTGGTAACAAGCAACTGATCCAGATTTTTTCTTTTTTTCCCAACCCAAAAACTGATTGATCCATTTTTTCTATCAAAGTATTCATTTAGACTGAATAAAACTAGTTCAGTTGTTTGTAACCACATGAAATTTCATTTTTTGTTTGAACTGGCAAAGCATTTTTTACAGAGAAAGCATCTTGATTACACATTAAAGCACATCAGTCCAAAAAAACGGCTCCTAAAACGGCCGTTTTCTTGATTTCCTGTTCTGTTGAGATGTAGTAACACTCACTGTTATAAAGTGTCCACACAGAGTTTGTGCAAATAAAGAAAACTCCTTTGCAGTAAGTGGTTGTGTTGCCCCTCCATTGTGAAAGTGTCAAATACCACGAAATGAAACATTGATGGGACCAATCTAGTAAGTGCACTACACTATTCGGCTTTAGCTTGTTAACGTCCAATTCCAAATCATGTGAAATAATTTGGAGTTGGCCCATTCTTTGTGCCTATGACTGCATCCACTCTTCTGGGAGGTTTTCCACAAATTTTAAAGTGTGTCTGTGGGAACTTGTGCCTATTCAGTCAAGAGAGCATTTGCTTAGTTAGACACAGATGTTGGAAGAGAAGATCTGGCTCACCATCGACATTCCAGTGCATCCCAATGGTCCCAGGCCAGGGCTCTTTGCAAGCCTCTTTGCAGGCTTCTCCACGCCAAGCTCACCAAACCATGTCTTTCTGAAGCTTGCTTTGTGAACAGGGGCGCAGTCATGCTGGAACAGGAAAGAGTCTTCTCCAAATTGTAGCCACAAAGATGGAAGCATATGATTCGTCTACAATGTCTTTGTATGCCGTAGCATTTAACATCACCCTTCGCTGGAACTAAACCCTGAAAAACCGTCCCAGCCTATTATCCCTCCTCCTCCAAACTTTACTGTTGGCACTTTGCATTCGTAGAGGCAGCGTTGTTCTGACATCTGGCAAATCCAGATCCGTATATCAGACAGCCAGATGGTGAATCATCATAATGCACTCCAGAGATCATGTTTCAATGAGTCCAGTGGTGCTGTGCTTTATGCCACATCAGCCGAACACTTGGATTTGTGAGATTTCACAAACTCACTAGTGGCAAAGGTGACATCCTGTGCCATGGTTAATGAACTGAGCTCTTAAGTATGACCAATTCTACTGCCAGTGTTTGTCTATGGAGACTGCAAGGCTGTGTGCTTAATTTTATCCACCTATTAGCCATGGATGTGGCTGAAACACCTGAACCAAATAATTAAGAGTTGTCCTCATACTTTTGGCTATGCACTTTATTTATAGAACATCAGTGTGGACCATTAAGAATTATCATTAGATACACATTTTTAAAAATATTGCTGTTAAGTAATTTTTTTTGTGTTTTGAGAATGAGCCACAAGTGTGAATAGACAGAGCAGGGTGGACCTGGAGCTGACGTGAACCAATGCCAGGTGTGACAACGAAGCTGTGGCTGATACAGATAAAGCGCCCAGCTTGAAAACAGTTGAATTGTTGCTCCCCATCATCCACACCCAACATCATTTATATACATTACAGCAACCCATTGCTGCCCTTGCCCAATCAGCAGTCCTTTGGACCTGTTAAGTTCTGACCACAGAGGCACAAAACGGTTAATTAAGTTTAAATAGAAAAGCAGGACCTTATGTGGATTATATTATACATTGTATCAGCTCTGTCGTGAACCTCTCTGATTTGAGCCCCTCTACTTCAGTCAGAATGTGGTCTTGTTCACTTCTCTCAACAGCAGAGGGGCTGTAGAGTCTGAAGTATCTCACAGTTTAATGCTGCTCAACTGAAACTTTAGAGATTAGAGAAGTTAGAAATTAGGATTACAACAATAAAAGTCTTTGCACAGTTTATTGGGTTTAGTAAATGTGCAGCAAACGTTATGCAACAGACTAGACTGATCACCTACAGGCCCAGTGGAGATGCTGACATTTAAAATCTCTACTAAAAACTCATGTATTAGTTTCAGTATTTCCTGAAAAGGGTTTGAAATAGTTCAGAGGAAGAGGGTGGTGGTCAGTAGAGACCCCAGCATGATGAGGAGACCCAGATTAATGCTGATAGCAGTGTTACACAGGTTCCCCTCACAGCACTTAATATCCGCAGTGACGTTAAAGAATTGTCTGAGGGAAAGGAGCCCATCACAGATGCTCTTGCTGGCACATCCATTCAAAGATACCTTACTAACATATGAAAGAGATGGAACATTTAAGGGAACTGAGAGAGAGAGAGAATTGAAAAATCAAAATATTTCTGACTGACTAGTCAAACTCAATTACAGGAACATAAACATTTGGGTTAGAAATACTAATATTAGTCTGTAGCTTTTTTCTGCAGGCCAACGTGTGTGTGTGTGTGTGTGTGTGGGTGTGTGTGTATACATACACATGTGCCAAGATTAGGCCTAGTTTACACAGCGAGGAGAAAAATATGGTGAGATATTGGCCATTTATTGGTCACTTGGACTTTGAGAAGAAGATTAACCAACTCAGAAAGAAAACAGATTTAGGTTCCTGGGGCCTTTGCAGGTTGAAGGCTGTATAAGGCCTTACAAATGCTTTAAAACATGTGAATGTGTTTTAAAGATTCTTAAAGACATGACATTCATAGAAAGTGTTAACATTTATTTCATCAATGTTATTGAAGAAGAAAGGCATAATTCTGTTGATTCCATTCACGGTTACAGTGAAAAAGGGCGTTTTCCTCACCTGATCCATTAATGCAGTGATCCTCGTCTCCCTCGCACTTCAGTTTCTGAGCAGTCGCTATTGGCACAACACTTCTTTCCATTGGGAGCCTGGTTTGGTAAAACTTAAAACAAATAAACAAGTAAATTTAACAAGCCAGCGAGGATAAGGTTGAAAAAACGTTTGTGGTAAACTGGATTTAACGTTATTAGAAACCACTGTAGAGTTTTTGCGATCATTTACTGTATTATCAAGGTACAAATTCAGGCAGTACAGTAAACAATAATATAAAACACACACATTTTCTAAGCCACTTGTCCTTCTGGGCCACAGTCGGAGCTGGAGTCTATCCCTGTGGTCAAAGGGTGGTAAGGCAGGAAATACCCTGGACAGGTCGCAGGGCCCATTACATTCAATTCATAAGCTTTAACAGATACAGCCTTTCTGGCTTGATTTAAGGCTCGTTACCTCAGAAAAATTATTTTTAAAAACCCACAGTGGTTTATTTTTATTGCATCAGAATAAAAAATCTAGCAAATAAACAAAAAGAAAAAATCTAAATCGCATGTTCAGTAAATGCTTAGTTCTTCTGATCTGCTTCGTTTGACCAGATGATCTCATCCGCATCACACGTCTCCCCTAATGTCCTCTCTGGCATATAAGCATTTACATTTTACATTTACATTTATGGCATTTGGCTGACGCTCTTATCCAGAGTGACTTACAGTTTGATCATTTTACACAGGTAGGCAAAAGTAGTGTTAGGAGTCTTGCCCAAGGACTCTTATTGGTATAGTGTAGGGTGCTTACCCAGGTGGGGGATTGAACCCTAGTCTACAGTGCAGAAGGCAGAGGTGTTACCCACTACACTAACCAACCACCAAGCAGTTTCTGATTGTGTGCTGGGCCCATAATGGGTGGTCCACTGTGAACAAAATGACTTCAGAAGTGACCCCCTTTTAAGGGTTGACGACACCTGGTAGAACTTCAGCTCAGATGGGAATCAGTCATAATCGGCCCATTTAAATACCTTCATTCAGCAGTTTGAGCTTTAGCTTTGACCGTTGTTTGATACGGTGTTTGTGATGCAGGAAATTCATATGAAGTTTGTTTTCTTGCTCATTTCTGGACTTCATTGTGCCAGTTCTGTAAGAGTGCATGTGAACATTGGCAAACGGAGCTTTAGAAGTACACGGTTCTGTTGAAGGCCGAGGCTGACTGCAAAGAGAAGTACAGAACTTTGGAACTGAGCACATTCTGTATTCAGGCAAAGAAAACAGTGTTGATGGTTTGGCCCAAAAAGACTGTTACTGTACTAACTGTGAAGAGTTTAGAAAAGGAGAAGTCAAGGATTAAAATGCTGTAGTGGGTAACAGCTCAGCCCTTCCCACTGCAGACTCAGGTCCCCGGCCATAGCGAGCACTCTATGCTACGCCAAACGTGAGCGAAACTCCTAACGCTACTTTCACCTTCCTCTGTGAAATGATCAAACTGTAAGTCCCTCTGGATAAAAGCGCGTCTGGTAGTACTTTCTCTTTAATCTGGCAAGTTAACTGAAATGACTGAAAGTACTGAGTGTAATGTGAGGGTATAAATTTGGTTCTCTGTACCTTCAGTGAAGAACACACTGATGAGCACCAGAACCACTTTCATTTCTACCCCTGGATGAATCTGAGACGTTCATGTAAAAACAAGGAAGAACGCAGTCTCATATAAAACTAAAAAGGGGTGGGCTTCCAGGAAGCTCTTCCTTCTTGGAGTTTCCACCATCATGAAACCCACCCGGACCCCTTGATGAAAATTAAATCAGTTGTCCCTTTTTTTTGGTAGGAGAATACCATATGTTAGCAATAATAATAACTTATTAAAGTATAAAATAAAAGTTTCATCTGCATTTAGTCTTTCACTGATAAGCTTTTTGTTTTATGTACAGTTTTACATTTTTATGAGCCAGAACCACTTAACTGATCACTCACATGGTAAATCAAACAGTCTTCACTGTGGAGGTTCTGAGTACTGATCAAAAGCACATTTCACAGATTTCTTTCCATAGACTTCCATTCATAGTTCAAACCCCTCTTGCTCAAAGAAACTGATCTTAAGTGATTTGGAAGTTTGAATGATTTAAAATACTGTTTAAACTCATTCATTTGGCATTATTTCAAATGATAAATCTGACAAATCAAGAATCTGCTAAGCCTACAAGCTGTTCTTTACAGTGTATAGTTTAAGGTAAAAAAACAGTGGCATTCAAAGTTGGTATACAGTACTGTCCGTAAGACAGAGGCCACCCTCTAATTTGTTTATGGGGTTTCAAGGAAAAATAGCCATTAATTATATGTATTTTATTTTCAGATAAATCTGTCAGAGAAAATCAGACATCTGCCATAAAATATTTTTATAAAGATTAGTTTCATTTTTATAGAGATCAAAGATTCAGTCTTAGATGTTGGTTGCATTTCTGCTTCTCCTGATCCAACATTATGGGGGGAAAAAACAGGTAAGTTCAGCCTTAAAACTGTGGTAACAAGCAACTGATCCAGTCCCCCCCCCCCCACAAAACCAAAAACTTTCAATGATTTTTCCAATGATTTCCAATTTTTCTATCAAATTATTCATTAAGACTGACTAAAACTAGTTCAGTTGTTTGTAATTATGATTTTTTTTTTTTTTTTTTTTGAACTGGCGAAGCATTTTTACAGTGAAATCATCCTGATTACACATTAAAGCACATCAGTCCAAAAAAACACTCTTTCTTGATTTCCTGTTATGCTGAGATGTTGTAACACTTTTACTTTTATAAAGTGTCCAAACAGAGTTTGTGCAAATATAGAAAACTCAATTGCAGTAAGACTGATTGTGTTTCCCTGCGTTGTGAAAGTGTCAAAAGTACCATGAAATGCAACATTGATGGACCAATTTAGTGCCCATTGAGTCAAGAGAGCATTTGCTTAGACACAGATGTTGGAAGAGAAGATCTGGCTCACCATCGACATTCCAGTGCATCCCAATGGTCTACAGTGGGGTTGAGGCCAGGGCTCTTTGCAAGCCTCTTTGCAGGCTTCTCCACGCCAAACTCGCCAAACCACGTCTTTCTGAAGCTTGCTTTGTGAACAGGGGTACCGTCATGGTGGAACAGGAAAGAATCTTCTCCAAATTGTAGCCACAAAGATGGAAGCATATGATTTGTCTACAATGTCTTTGTATGCCGTAGCATTTAACATCACCCTTCACTGGAACTAAACCCTGAAAAACCGACCCAGCCCATTATCCCTCCTCCTCCAAACTTTACTGTTGGCACTTTGCATTCTTAGAGGTAGCGTTCTTCTGACATCTGGCAAATCCAGATCCATCTATCAGACTGCCAGACAGTGAATCATCATAATGCACTTCAAAGAACATTTTTTCCTTTTTTGCTTTAGGGCAATATTGATAGGGTGATGGTTTGGTACAGTGTCAGATTGCAGTGGATGCGAAAAACAATTATGGGACCATGTTGTGATTCATCGTTTTTGCTTGGAGCACATGCCAGCTATGATAGCAATGATAGAAATCTATGGTGTATATAAGAATGCTATAGAAATATAATGCTGTATTATGGAATACTGCAAAACAGGAGAAGCAACACATTAATCTTGATGGTCCCTTAAACTTGTTTAAATCTGCCTCCAAAGGACTTACAGCATGTGCAAGTCGACGTTGGCCAGAGCAAAATTTATTGTTGGAAACAAATGAGAAGTTTTCAGGTGAGCACACAGGCTCATGCAACTTAGATTGGTAAGCACTTGGCATCGGCACACCCTCCAAATCCTTCCCTACCATGAAAGCATATATAAAGCAGAAGTTCTGCATGTTCTTCCCAGACTTAGTCACATTTCTATCTGAGCTGACTTCAGAGACGACACCATGAGCAAGATTATTGTTTATGATCATGCCAACTTTGAGGGCGTGAGCAGAGAGTTCACCTCTTCTGTTTCTGATTTAGTAAATGAGAACCTTAATGACTGCATCTCCTCTCTGAAGGTGATCGGGGATCCATGGGTGGCCTATTCAGACAGCAATTTCAGTGGTTCTCAGTTTGTTTATGAGGAGGGTGAATATGCCACTGTGGAGTGGAATGATAGCTTTTCTTCACTAGAGGTGGTGACGGAGGACCTGATGAACCCTCAGATCACACTTTATGAAGATGATAACTACAGAGGAAGGTCCATCGTTCTCACCACTGAAACCAACCTGGCGTTTGGCTCTTTCCATGACATGGCATCTTCTCACAAGGTGCAGAGAGGAGCGTGGGTCCTTTATGAAGACAGTGAACGAGGTGGAGCTCAGATGGTGGCCAGGGCTTCTCGTGATGTTCCTGTATATGACTGGTTCAATGACAAAGTGTCTCATGTACGTCCTCTGAAGCCTGGCAAATTCATCATAAAGTCAGAGATCCTCTGGGACATGAAAGAAGAACATGTCAAATCTGTTATGATCGACTCCATATGTGGTCTGAACTATGGAGAACACGAGCAAAGCTTTTCCACTGAGCTGTTCAGAGAGTACACAGGCTCTATCACTGATACCTTCAACTTTAGCAGTTCTACACAGGTCACCTGGGGAACATCCTTCAGTGTAGATGTAGGGTTCATAAAGGCACAGCAGAACTTCTCTTTCAGTAATACCTTCAATGTGCAGAGAGGTGGCAGCAACACCAGAAGCGAAAAGAAGAGTATTCGAATCTCCCTGCCCACCAAAATAGCTCCCCACACCAAGCTCACTGTGAACGTGTTGAGGAAAGAAGTGGATGTGAAGGTTCCAGTCAAGCTGACTATCAAGACAGGTTCCCACATAATTGTGGAGTTTGGAGAGTATAGGTGCGAATCTGGCAACTCCATCATCACCGAGTACAAGGAGGAAAAAATCTAGCATGCTGGTTGGTAAGATACAGTGATTCCTTTAAACATTCAAATAAAAAGGAGTGGTTACAACCATACCTGGTTACATTTTTGTGCAGGTTACTTGTTATGAATCATTGTTTAATGACCAGTGCTTAATCATTTTGTCATGAAAATGTGGAGCTCAAAACTCATGGCCTGCCTTTTCTTATTCCCAGTGAATCTTATTGGTACTGGACTCTTTACACTGTCGCAGTGGCTTTCAAGAGTATCAACACATCCAGCTGAGCATCAATGTGGTTCCTCATCTCTTCCTTCTCTTCTCTCCAAGTCTAACCTCCAGACCTTTATTGTTCATAAATGCTCTCAGCGGAGCAATCATTTCTTCAAGTGAATTGTGTTTTGCAGCAAAAATAAAAAAACCTAAAGATATTAGTTTAATTGTCTCCTGTCTTTTTTTTGAGATCTTGAGCACTTTATAAGATCTCAGTCTAACAGTAAATGGAAAAGGTCTTGAGATGCTTTTAAGAAAGTCCTGTATGATTGCATTTGAACAAGAAACAACTTGTATGGTTTTGTTTAGGGCCCACAGTATTTCACAGAATACAATTATACAAAATATACTGACTCTTCTATATGCACTAAATTTATCATGGCCATGCAATTAACCATAGGATTACAGCAAATATGTAGAAAACCTTGGTCAAGTATGAGCCCAAAATTGGAAGCATCTTTTTATTATGCATTTGTGGTGTTAAAAGCAAGGTGTGTAATACAGGGTATCAAAGTTGGAGCAAAGTTCTCGGGAGTCCGAGTCGGTAAAATTAGACACTTGCATACAAATTCAGGAAAAGCTCATTATTTAGCTGTTTTGACTATGAATGAGGAACTTGCCTTTAATATTCTTAACTGACTAGAGGTGCAGCACTACTCTGCCTCAAGGTCGTGCTGTAACAAACTGGATCACTCGGTTAGACTTTTATAGTCTGGAAACTGTAACTATGCCTGGGATGCCTCTGAAAAACTGTATAAAATGCCACTGGATATTTGTAAATCTGAAATCTTGGGCAAATACCAGGGAGTATTTCACATAACGATTAAAAATACAATTAAATAATTAATATATTACCAAATTAGTTCAAACTACAGGCCCATTTTTTAAAAACAATTAAATATTTACAAGGGTTAGGTTATGATCCAATTAAACTCAAGGCATCAGTAAGCTAAATATATGGAAAATCATCATTTATAATTTACTTTCTGTAATCCATTTATTTTTCCTTTTACTGGTGTCTGTCCCAAACCCTAACCTGTCCCACATTTATGCCACCACTAAAACAGTTTTAGTTTGTAGTGGAGTCTTATTTCAGCCACACCACTGCAGGCAGAAGGTCAAAGCCTGTAGTCCAAAGATGTCAGGCAAAAGGCTAAAACAAGAAACCAAAGGCAAAGTCCTAAACCGGAGGATCAATACAGACAAAAGCCCAGTAATGAACTGTATGTTGATACAATTCTTAAGTACCTAAGCTAAAAGCCCAGGCTTTATACTAACACTAACAACACACATGGCATGATTAACAGGTGCCAAGAGTCAATAATCAACTGAAGCTGAACCTTCATAGGTGGATTGTAGGGAGTCTGGAGTCAGGTGACCTCCCAGAAGATTCTGGGAGTTGGAGTTAGCAACAGAGTGAGTGATGGAGCCAGAGAGAGATGTAACCCCCCCAGGAGCTGAGGATGGCTGAGGAATGATGCCACCCATGGCAATCCCCAGCAGGGACCCCAGCACAGGCAGAACAGGAACTGAGCAGCTATTGTTTCTTAGCATAAGCTCTGGGACATGAAGCGGGTTTTTAAGGATGTCAGCTGTGGAACTTGGCCAGTAAACCTTGGTCCAGAACATCAGAGGTGGACACCCAACTTCTCTCTTCCAGACAGAAGCCCTCCCAAACAAGTACTGCAGAACATTCAAATCCAGCACCTGCCAAACACCAAAGACAGTGGTGCACTCAACCTCCCGAGGTACAAGTGGAGCCTCCCCAGACAAGACCTCATTCAATGGACCAGGGACAACAAGGATGAGGAGAGAAACATGAAAAGAGTTAGACACTTGGTACTAAGGAGGTAACTTAAATTTGTAAGTAACATGCCTCCACTGTCTGAAAAGATGTAGGTTGCACTGCAAATGGGACAAATTTTATTCCTTGAGAAAAGCAATCAACAAAGTTTTGGGGTGAAACCTTCAGAGGAGGGAAGATCAGTAACAAAATCTATAGCAATATGGCACCATGGGCATTCAAGATTTGGTAGGGGCATGAGTTTTCCAGCTGGCAAGGTTTTGGGGGTTTATATTGAGCACTGCATTAAGAACACAGCCCCTACAACAGTTTCACAAGCATCTACCTCAACTACAAAAGAATGAGATGGGTCTGGTTGCTTGAGTAAAAGGGCTGATATAAACAGACTTGAGTTTGTTAAATACCTCCTCAGTTTCAGGAGACTATGCTAATTTCTTAGCTGCACCTTTGGGTAAAGCCACTAATGCAGCTGCAACAGAGTTACGAAGTTACAAATAAAACAGCGATAGAAATGAGCAAAGCCAAAGAATTTCTGCAGTACTTTCATGGATGTGGGAGTTCATCAGTTTACCAGTGTCCAACTTGTGATCATCCATGACTATGCCATTCTCACCAACTATATAACCCAAAAAGGAAACTTGGATATGAAATTTACACTTCTTACCTTTGACATAGAGCTGATTTTGAAGGAGACACTGAAGGACCTGTCTAACACATGTATCATTGGGATAGTTAATCAAAATATCAACAAATGTAAGCTATTACAAAGTGTCCAATCATGTCTCTCAATACATCATTAATAGTCGTGGGCTGGAGGTTAGGGATCTGGCCCTGTGACCGGAAGGTTGCCGGTTCGATCCCCAGGGCCGGCAGTCCATGACTGAGGTGTCCTTGAGCAAGACACCTAACCCCCAAGGCACCGTGGATAGGGCTGCCCATCGCTCCAGGCAAGTGTGTGCTCACTGCCCCCTACTCACTAGTGTGTATGTGGTGTTTCACTTCACAGATGGGTTAAATGCGGAGGTGGCATTGGCCAGGCTAAAAGGCATTATTGGGTACACATAGAGCCCCAGTGGTAAAAAATGAAGTCATCTACTTGTTCCCCTGTACTCGGGACATAGCAAGGGTTGTGCCCTCTACCAAATCAATGTTGCAATCGTATTCATGATGAGGAGGTTAACTGGGTAGCCATAGTCTTGCTGAAAACCCCTAATAGATCAGAATATACTTCAGGAACATTTAAGCTCAGCATGAACACCACAAATCTCAACAAAAGTACAACTGATATTACTACATGGGAACTTCAGACACAGCTGAGAGTAGCACTAATCTGACCATGAGACAATGTTTTTATCAGACCATTTTCGATAATTTCCCTACATTCTCAACCCTCGTGTGGGAGATCAAAACAGTTCTAAAGTCTTTAAAAACTGTGCATAATTCAGCTGCTCTAGGCTATTCCAGTGGGCAGTAGCAGCTGGGTCAACAAATCCCTCATGGCAGTTAAAAGCTGTGAGAGCTGGGCTTTGGTTAAATCCAGCTAACAGCTGCTGATCTTAGGAGTGAACCATTATTGATGAGCACCTTTTGAACAGCCTCAAACTCTGCCTGCATGGTGGTGCAGTATTGTGTGAGGGGTCTGGATAGATCAAATGCTCACAGAGTAGGTTGTTGTGGAAAAGGTTTAATGAGAAAGCAAACAAGAGGCAGAATGTAAACAGCATTTAAACAGTACACTATATTGCCAAATGTTTTTGCTTGTCTGCCTTCTCAAGCATATGAACTTGAGTGACATCCCATTCTTTATCTATAGGGTTTAAAATATGTCAGCCCACCCTTTGCAGCTATAACAGTTTCAACTCTATGGGGAAGGCTTTCCACAAGGGTTAGGAATGTGTTTATGGGAATTTTTGACCATTATTCCAGAAGTGCAGGTCTGACATTGATGTTGGACGAGAAGGCCTGGCTCGCAGTCTCTGCTCTAATTCATCCCAAAGACATTCTATCAGGTTGAGATCAGGACTCTGTGCAGGCCAGTCAAATTCCTCCACACCAAATTGGCTCGTCCATGACTTCATGGACCCGCTTTGTATACTGGTGTGCAGTCATGTTGAAACAGGAAGGGGCCGTCCCCAAACTGTTCCAGAAAAGTTGAATGTATGAAATTGTCCAAAATCTCTTGGTGCTGAAGCATTAAAAGTTCCTTTCACTGAAACTAAAGCACCGAGCCCAACTGCTGAAATACAACCCCACACCATGATCCCCCCTGCACCAAACTTTATACTTGGCACAATGCAGTGAGACTAGTACTGTTCTCCTGGCAACCGCCAAACTCAGACTCGTCCATCGGATTGCCAGACAGAGAAGAGTGATTAGTCACTCCAGAGAACACGTCTCCACTGCTCTAGAGTCCAGTGGTGGCGCTTTACACCACTGCATTCCACGCTTTGTATTGTGCTTGGTGATGTAAGGCTTGGATGCAGCTGCTCAAACATGGAAACCCATTCCATGAAGCTCTCTATGCTGTTCTTGAGCTGATCTGAAGGCCACATGAAGTTTGGAGGTCTGTAGCGATTAACTCTGCAGAAAGTTGGTGACCTCAGCACACTATGCCCCTCAGCATCCGCTGACCCCACGCTGTCATTTTACATGGCCGACCACTTTGTGGCTGAGTTTCTATCGTTCCCAATCACTTCCGCTTTGTTATAATCCCACTGACAGTTGACTGTGGAATATTTAGTAAAATTTCATGACTGGACTTGTTGCACAGGTGGCATCCTATGGCAGTACCATGCTGGAATTTGTAGAAGCAGTCTGCAGGCCTAGGTGCTTGGTTTTATACACCTGTGGCCATAGAAGTGATTGGAGCACCTGAATTTGGATGGGTGAGATAATACTTTAGACAATGTAGAGTATTTTAACAGAAAACTATTCCTGCTCTAGCCAGTATGAAGTTACGCATTAGTGAATGTGACTCTGGATCATGAATGAATTCAATATCACTGAACATTGAATTACAGCAAATGCTGTACACTCACTGAAAAAAAAGGCACTAAATGGTCACTGAGGTGGTACTCTTAAAGGTACATCTTCATAACTGTACCAGATTCAATTGCAGTTATATTTTTTAAAACATTAGATTATTAAAAGGTGCTGTTATATAACTTATCCATGGGAAAATTCATTTACAGTACACAGTTGGACCTTAAAAGCACTGTTGTATCTTTGTGGGTACATTTCCATTGTTTTTACTTTGATGAATTGAAAATGTACCTGCACTGTATCTAATTTTTTTTGGACTCTGTAATTGTCCAGCACCTTCATAACTGTTACTTTCAGGATTCTGTAGCAATGCACTGCATCCCTCATCCTCATCCTTTTGAAAGAAGTCACAGTTTTATCATTTTGTGCATTTTTTGTCCTCTCACTGAAATACCCAGAATTCATTGTGTCATGCGAGTGCTGTGACAGCCAAAAAGTGAAAATTATAAAATGAACAAACATGAATGTTATGAAATTGCATCTGTTCTAAACATTTGAAACATGTAACACTGTATGCTTATGTGTAAAAGAGAAGGCAGCTACAGGTGATTAGTTTACCTTAGATAAGCACTTTCACAGTAATAAAAACTCCACTGTTCTTTGGTCAGTCTCCCTATATTATGCTGTGTTTTCTGTGTAAACACATACATACTGCACAGGCACACCCATCACTATCCACACACTAGGCATTCCAGCTATTATTTTATTTCATTTGGGCATTAGCATAATGCTTTATTTTCAGATAGCATGTGGATGTTGGCCACTTCTGGCAAGGATGTGGTACTGCCCCCCCCACTCCCCCACCCATTTCACTGTGGGCACTGGCAAAGGTGGCCCAAATGAAAAGGCTTGTCCTAACACAGATCTGCACCACCTTTGGCAAGGCTGTCAGTAACTTCATGAGCTAAGACAGGAAAAACAGAAGTGAAAGCGTAGGGGCAGGAAATCCAGGGTTGTGCAACCTGTTGAACGTTGGCCTGTAATGAGGTGACTGTCAGTTCAAATCCCTTCAATGCCAAGGCCACCTGTAGCTGGGGACCCAAACGGAGGAAACACACGCCCACCCTAACAGCCTAGCCCTGGTGGCACTGTGTGGGCCATGGTCTTTTGGGAAGCTGGACCAAAAGAACACCCTGTATTGTTTATCTACCATAAATGCAAGATACATGAAATTTGAATATGAAACATGACTTTGGGTGTTGGGTGAAGATGTGGCCTCCTAATGACAGTTGTAAATAGGCTGTGCTGTGGCAACCACTTTTGGCAATTCCTTGATGAGCGTACTCAATCATGAACATGGCATTGCGGACCAAAACACATTTATGTACAGCTAAACTACATGAGGAACTACAGGTGTAGGGGAGGTTTTGAAAACAATTCTTTTGTTACAAGTTAGACTGAACCAAGCTAAAGGGCAGCATTAAGTTAAAATAAAGTTAAGTTGTATGTAAATCACGAATTCTCAGCTTTTTCATTTCCCATTTTCCATTCTTAATGGGAGGGAGGCTGTCTTGGGGGCAGTCCTGGGCTGGAGGTTAGGGATCTGGCCCCGTGACCGGAAGGTTGCCGGTTCGATCCCCAGGCCGACAGTCCATGACTGAGGTGTCCTTGAGCAAGACACCTAACCCCCAACTGCTCCCCGGGCGCCGTGGATAGGGCTGCCCACCGCTCCGGGCAAGTGTGCTCGTTGCCCCCTAGTGTGTGTGTTCACTAGTGTGTATGTGGTGTTTCACTTCACAGATGGGTTAAATGCGGAGGTGGAACTTCCCCGGTTGTGGGATCAAAAAAGTATCACTTAATCTTAATCTTAACAAAATATGGGAAAACACGACGGACAAAACGCAAACTGGGCCTTTTTGAAACTCGTTTCATCAACACATGCAAAGGTCACCAGCATTGGGAAAGTTGAGGACCAAAAGAATACTTCAGATGAACCATTACCGCTGTAACAGCAGATAAAAATGTTGTTAAAATGTTTAATGATATGACAAAAGACACATGGAAGTTGTAAGTACGCAATATATCTGCTGCTTTACGTTGTTTGTTCATTTGTTTTGCTTTGTATTGTTTTGTTCTGTTTGTGTGTGTGTGCTTTGATGTTTCCCTGCTGGCTGAGGAGGTTTTCCACCCGTGGCTCAGAGTCTTCTTAGCTGGCTGTTTGAGTGACACTACATCACAGCTGTGATGCAGCCTGGACCAGCCGCTTGATGCTGTATTGGGCTGTGAGGCTGTATGGACTGGGCTGCATCAACACTATGTTTTGAGAAAGGCACTATATAAATTCAACGTATTATTATTATTATTATTATTATTATTATTATTATTATTATAAGTTGTTTCTATTAAAAATGGAAAATGAAAAGGCTGAGAATTCATGATTTAAATACATGTTTTACAGGAAACAATCCATTTTTTTTGAGAGATTGAAATAAAATAATGGACTTACACACAGACACAAAGAGTCTTTGTATTTATTTGCTTATTTTGGAAGGCAGGAAGCCTCTCACCCAGTTTAATGCAGTTAAACTGACCCGTAGAGACCAGGACTACACCACCAGCCTTTACACAGTTTATTGCTTTTATTTCTCTAAAAGCAGCAGTTTATACAACACTTTAGACTGACTGCTTAACAAGATCGAAGTGAACGTAGAGAAAACATGGACAGCAGTGATGCTGGCATTTAAAAATCTCTATTAAAGCTGGTCCTCGAGTTTCACTGTTTCCTGAAAGGAGCACAAACTAGTTCTGAGGACGTTCAGAGAGAGAGGATGGAGAAAAGCAGAGACTCCAGCACCATGAGGAGCCTCACTCAAAGCGCCTGGTTACACAGGTTCCCCTTACAGCACTTGATATCTGCCATCATATTAAAGTGTTCTAGAATAGACTTGAGCCGCTCACAGATGCTCTTGCTTGCACATCCTTTCAGAGAAGCCCTGAAAACAAATGGAACAGCTGAGAGAGAGAGAGAGAGAGAGAGAGAGAGAGAGAGGGGGGGGGGTTAAATTCAGTAGCACCTCAATAAACAATATTAAAGTATATACCAGGGTTCCTCAGACGTCACACATTGAAATATTATATATCATAATGCTGAAATATCTTGATGTGTTTTGGCTAGAAAACCGTAATACTCATTGTTTCATTAGGACTCGTCACAAGTAACAGGGACAAAAGCATATTAATTAATTTGATAAGAAATTCTAGTATTAGTCTGTAGCCTCTGTCTGCTGACCCCCTAGTGGCTTAGACTGTCCTGGACATTTTAATCACTTTAGTCAAATGAAATATTATTTTCCTCTTAATGCATCATCAGATTAACGGAGAGCCTCTCTGAAGCCTCCAAAGACTCCATTCTCCCGAATTGTCTGGGGGGATCATGTGACACCTGACCCTCCAACACGCTCCAGTCACTGCTGTCCTTCATCTGAAGACTGATCCGTACCACCTACTGTTTTGATCACATGACTAGGTAGTGTTAGTTTAGAGCCCAGGCTTTTAGACTAGCTCTTTGCGACGTTTTGCTTCTTTCACAGAGCTGGTTCTGGTTTAGTTTGTATGTTGGTATCAGCTGTTCTTCCGTGCCTTGTGCCTGATCACCTTTGGGCTTGTTTGACTAGTGTTATGTGTTTTTTTCTGTTTTTTTGACGACTCGGGATTTAACTAGTAAATCTTCTTTGTCTGGCTCATTCTGACTCTTTACACGGACACTGCTGTCTCTGTCAAGTCAAGTCAAATGTATTTGTAGTGCTTTTTACAACTGATGTTTTTACAAAGCAGCTTCATAGAATTCCAGTAAAGACAAAGTTTTAGCATGAATGTAAAACCCCCCAGGTGGGCAAGCCAGGGGCAACAGGGGCCAGGGAAAACTTCCTCAAAGCTGAGGAAGAAACCTTGGGAGGAACCAAGGCTCACAACCCATCCTCCTCTGGTCAGACTACCTACAAAGTTATTATACTACTAATATTAATCTTAGTAGTAGTAGTAGTAGTAGTAGTAGTAGTAGTTAGGAGTCCATGAAAACTTCAATGTAGGGTGGGCAGCTAGTCCAAGGCAGGTTGGCAGTAGCTGGGGGAGTGACGGTAGCTGGGGGAGTGGCGGTAGCTGGGGGAGTGACGGTAGCTGGGGGAGTGGCGGTAGCTGGGGGAGTGGCGGTAGCTGGGGGAGTGACGGTAGCTGGGGGGGTGACGGTAGCTGGGGGGGTGGCGGTAGCTGGGGGAGTGACGGTAGCTGGGGGAGTGACGGTAGCTGGGGGAGTAACGGTAGCTGGGGGAGTGGCGGTAGCTGGGGGAGTGGCGGTAGCTGGGTGAGTGGCGGTAGCTGGGGGAGTGGCGGTAGCTGGGGGAGTGACGGTAGCTGGGGGGGTGGCGGTAGCTGGGGGGGTGGCGGTAGCTGGGTGAGTGGCGGTAGCTGGGTGAGTGGCGGTAGCTGGGGGGGTGGCGGTAGATGGGGGAGTGGCGGTAGCTGGGGGGGTGGCGGTAGCTGGGGGGGTGGCGGTAGCTGGGGGAGTGGCGGTAGCTGGGGGGGTGGCGGTAGATGGGGGGGTGGCGGTAGCTGGGTGGGTGACGGTAGCTGGGGGGGTGGCGGTAGATGGGGGGGTGGCGGTAGCTGGGGGGGTGACGGTAGCTGGGGGGGTGGCGGTAGATGGGGGGGTGGCGGTAGCTGGGGGAGTGACGGTAGCTGGGGGGGTGGCGGTAGATGGGGGGGTGGCGGTAGCTGGGGGAGTGACGGTAGCTGGGTGGGTGGCGGTAGATGGGGGGGTGGCGGTAGCTGGGGGAGTGACGGTAGCTGGGGGAGTGGCGGTAGCTGGGGGAGTGACGGTAGCTGGGGGAGTGACGGTAGCTTTACTTTGGGAGGTCATTGTCTTAAATCCTAACTCCCTACATTGAATTGAAACGGTTTTTGTTAAAGTGAAGTTGAAAGATTCACATTTACCATGAGTTTCATTTACCAATACAAAAACCTTCCAAAAAAAAGGCTGCCCTGTGTTTTCATGTCATGACTGAAACATGTTTAACGTGACCTTCTGAAAAAAGATGTTGAACAAATCTGAACACAGAAGAAAGAAAGTGCACAAGCCACCAAAGCCACCCAAGCCACCCAAACCACCCCCTCCAAAACAGGTGGAAAAGCAGCTCAAGGCTACTGTGAAGAAAGGGTTGGACCTGCTGTCTGCATGTCTTCACCTGTTCCTTTAATACAGTGATCCTCATCCCCCTCGCAGCTCACGGTTTCTGAGCAGTTGTCATTAGTGCAGCACTTCTTCCCATTGGGAGGCTGTTTCGGTAAAGCTGAAAACAAATAAACAAGTCAATAAAACAAGCCAGCGAGGCGAAGACTCCACAAAACACTTGCCCATTATGGTTGGGTGGTAACTTGGTTATGAAGGCAGTAGAAACTACTGTAGACTTTTTTCTTTTTTTTTTACTAACTGATTAAACAAATGGTGCAAAATTACACTTCAGAATAAGACTAAAATGACTTTATTAGTGGTTATTAATTTGTTAATATGAGAAAAACCTGACAACTTTAACAAGGCCTGATAAAGACAGAGTAAAATCAGTAACCAGCAACATCTGAGCTTCCACAGCCCAGCTGAATGTGCGTTTACAGGTCAGTGTTTCCTTTGTATTTGTGTTGTTACTGCTTCTTAATGTTTTTTTTATAAATCATTGTGTATAAATTGATTAATAACCATTCATAAACT